>NC_133312.1:8173520-8239480 GCF_012295235.1 Primulina huaijiensis
AAGCCCTTTAGGTTTTGCATGCTTGGGAGGTGAAAGGTTGGAGAAGTCTTTTGATTAAAAAATTGCATGGCATGCAACTTTTTCACTTTTGCTTTTTGCAACACCAAGACAAGAAATTAAGTCATTCTCCCCTTCACTCCAAGAGGCAAGGGCCGAAATTTTTTTTTTTTAATTCTCTCCATTTTCTCTCATTTTTCTTCTTCAAGTGTTGAGGAAGAAATATTCTTCTCCTTGAAAAATCCTCTTAGTTTTCTAGTGCAAATTAAGAGGGGATCTACCTAGTTGGTGGTGGACTTAATAGTTGAGCAAGGAGTGCTCAAAGGAAGCTTGAAGATAGTTTCAACCATAGAAGAGCTAAGGTGTTTACATCTTAGTTGGAGCCATACATCAATCTCTTGAGATTGATAGGTACATTTCTTAACACACTATGAATGTCATTTTGTGTTTACTGTATTTGCTACACATTATTTACTTGGTGGTCGAAAATTTCCATGCTGAAATTTAAAATTTTAAACTTCCGTTGCGCTTCTGGTCACCGTAACTGATCCCCTTTCAATTATAGTGCAACAGGTTAGAAATTTTCTTCCCTCATCATATTAGACTCTTTCCTGCCATGAATCAGAAGTTATCGAGCTCGATCGGTTTGATTTCCAGCAGCTAGGTGCGTGGGCTTTGATCCGGTTTAGGTAAGGTTTTGGCTTCGAATATTGGTTGTTTTTGGTGGATTACTTTGTAAAAGTAAAGTATTAAGCTTTTCCCCTAATTTCCAGCTAGGTTTCAGATCGTGAACAGTGTTTCCGGCGATATTTTCCGACGAGCCATCTTTGCGAAATTACCGTTGTGCATTCTAGTTTCGTTTATTGATGTATTAAGCTTGAATTCAGATTGTATAAGGTTTATATAGGCTGCCCAGAAATTTAATTTTTACCGAGCCGATATAAAATGTTTTATTCAGTTGGAATGCGTTATATTGAAGTATATAGTGAATTTATAATGTAGGTTTTATCGTTGGACGAGTTCATCAGGAAATCCTTAAGAATTTACTGTGGTATTGTAAGTTATAGTTGAGGTACGCTCAAACCTATATTATTATGACGATTATATTGGCGTGTAAGAATATTCGGTGAATGTTGTTTGCTATTACGTGCTTTGAATGTTTATTCTGATGCATTCATGCGTTAATTATATTGACATAACATATTGAGCCTTGACTCCTTTGACGACGATTTATGTTGATTCTGTTGAGATATATTGAGTCGTCAGAGGGACGAGTGGGTTAGGATTAGCCACATTCCCAGATGACAGCTAGGGACGAGCGACTTAGCTACTCACATTCCCGATGCTACGTGCATGGACGAGCAGCGATTTGATGCTGCATTCCTGGCACGGGTGGCCACCGTTACTGTTGATGATGCTATTCGTTTGGACTCCATTTGGTATCCGTTATTCCATTGTTACCATTAATGCATCGCCTATCATTGCATTTACTTGGTATTATTAAATGTCTTTTATATACGTCGTAATTTTACTGGTTTGTCGTACTGGGGTCCGACCCCTGTTTTCTTTTTATGTTGTGGTTGTTTCTGATGTCATAGCAGGTCATTCCAGGGGATTTGACGCGTCTGGTGGAGCGTCAGTGAGTGGTACCCAGTAGTCAGTCGATTTGTGTCAGAGTTCCCAGATATCTATATATTATACTGGTTTGATATAATTGCCAGGGAGATGCCCTGTGTAGCTGTATGGTGATGTTTTTATGTTGTTTTGGATTTTATTTGTGGTATGCTGTGTCTAGTCCTGGCCAGTGCGACTGTAGGATGTTTGTGTGGTTGATTGTGAACATGAATTTATTTTCGAGCGTATATTATTGTTGTTGTGTTTTGAGATTTTTGGGATGTCCTATTTACGGGGAGGTCATGCCGAAATTTCTGTAGGCCCTAATGAACGTTTTAAACTCGTTTTCGCTGTTTACACCATTTAATACTTGTTGTTTGGCAATTAAATATTAATTAAGAGCACGTGCCCTCACAGTTTGGTATCAGAGCATAACTGGGATACGCTCGAATTAGAGTCTAGGACACTCGAGTTTAGACACAAATAAAATGATTGTGCATGTGTTTGATTATTTGCTCTTACTTGTTTCTATGTTTTGAATTCATTGTATCAGCATGACTAGAGCGTATTAGTTTAAGTTTATGCTCTTATACTCAGCTGATTATTTTGTTTTCTGCCTGTGGATTAAATCCTTGTGTCTTGTAGATGGCACCTGGACGTAAGGGCAGAAAAAGAAAAGAAGTTGTTCAGGAATCTGAAGCTCCTAATGTGAGATGACTTAATGAGACTGAATGGGGAAGACGAGGTCGTCGTCCTCGCGGTGAAGCACGAAATGTTAACGTTGAGCATGAAGTAGATCAGTTGACTAGAGGAATGGGTGAAATGGAACTAGTGATATCCCGATTTCAGAACATGCGTCCTCCTCGATTCTTTGGGAATGAAGATGGTGAGAAAGCTGTAGCTTGGTTAAAAAGTATGAAGCGTTTGTTTAATATGTTGGAGTACACTCCTGATTTGCAACTGAAGTTGGCTATTTGTCAATTAAAAGACCGAGCTCAGTTATGGTGGGAAACTACCGAGAAAGCTCTGAAGGAATCAGGTGAAAGAGTTACTTGTGATGTATTTTGTACTCAGTTTGCTTGAGAATATTCACCGCCTTCGTATTATTCGGCCAAGGAAGCTGAATTTAATAGATTGACTCAAAGTAACATGACTGTAGTAGAGTATGCCTCTCAATTCTCAGCACTTCTTGCCTATGTTCCTCATGTTGCTAGCAGTGATCGGGACAAGCTATCGCATTTTATGCAAGGATTGAATCGAACAATTTGCACTTTAGTAGTTGCTGGAGCGCCTGTTAATTATGCCGATGTTGTAGAGAAAGCCAAGAATGTGGAGGCAAGTCCACTTTTGGCAGAACCACAATCAGTTCAACCATATTTTCCTCAGAGTTTCGGAGGCAATGTGCCGATGCCAGTTGGTGCACCACTATACCGTCCTTTACTACCGTATCAGCCTTCGCAGTCTTATCAGCAACCAAAGCAGCAAAACTTTAAGGCCAAAGGGAAACAGTTCAAGAAACAGAGTCGTAGTAGTTCTTCTAGTTCTGACAGTCAGCGTGGAGGTTAAGTTGGGTCACCGGGTGGAGTATTCTGTGATCATTGTGGTGGTAAGCATATCAGTACTCAGTGTACGGGAGTTCATGGATCTTGTAATATTTGTGGGCAAGTTGGACATTATGCTAGAGTATGTCTGAATGCAGCAAGACAACAATTTCAGCAATCTCAGTTTGGTCAAGGTTTCAGAGGACTAGCAACTAGACCTTTTGTTCCGACTCAGTCTTTTCAGCAGTCTAGCTATCCTCATCCTAGAGGTTCTGTTCCGCAGCGTTTTCCAGGGCCACAGCAGGCTCAAGTTCATACTCTAACTCAAGATCAAGTTCAAGACGCACCGGGCGGAGTTATTGCAGGTATCTGCCTTATTTTTAATCATCCTGCGCGTATACTGATAGACACATGAGCATCTCATTCATTTGTATCTGTTGTATTTTTTGATGAGCATGAGATTGCTACTACTCCGTTGATAGATACTGTGTCAGTCTCTACACCTGCCGGTGTATGTTTGATGTCTCATGAGATAATTCTGAATTGTGTGATTAGCTTCGATGATAATATTATGATAACTAATCTAATCAAGCTAGATATGTCTGACTTCGACTGTATTCTGGGAATGGATATTCTGTCAAATTATTGAGCTACCGTTGATTGTTCCCATGGAGTTGTCAGATTCAGACCGTATTATGGCAGTAAATGGAATTTTTACGGTAGTGATTCGCGATCACGTATTCCATTAGTGTCAGCAATGGAAATGTTTAGAATCTTGTCATCAGGAAATGAAGGATTCATGATCTATGCAGTTGATGAGACTCAGGGAAAAGGGTTTGAAGTTTCTGATATTCCTGTTGTCAAGGAATTTCCTGATGTATTTCCCGATGAGATTCCTGGATTTCCACCCCAGAGAAATCAATTTTAGCATTGAGTTGGTGTCCGGGACAAATCCTATTTCGAGAGCACCATATCGTTTGGCTCCAGTGGAATTGAAAGAACTCAAAGAGCAATTACATGACTTACTGGAAAAAGGCTATATTAGACCAAGTATGTCACCTTGGGGATCTCCGGTATTGTTTGTAAAGAAGAAAGACAGAACGATGAGAATGTGCATTGATTACAGACAGTTGAACAAAGCTATTGTGAAAAATAAGTATCCTCTGCCGCGTATCGATGACTTGTTTGATCAGTTGCAGGGTACATCAGTGTATTCAAAGATCGATCTTCGTTCTGGCTACCATCAGCTTAGAGTTCGAGAGGAAGATGTTCCGATGACAGGATTTCAAACCCGTTATGGACATTATGAATTTCTAGTTATGCCTTTCGGATTGACTAATGCACCAGCGGTTTTTATGGATTTGATGAATCGCGTTTTTCGAGAATTTATAGACAGATTTGTTATTGTCTTCATAGATGACATTCTGATTTATTCAAAGACAAAGAAGGATCATCGAGAACATTTAAGGTTGGTCCTCCAAACACTCAGAGCAGCGCAACTGTATGCAAAATTTTCTAAATGTGAATTCTGGCTGGACAGAGTAGTATTTCTGGGTCATGTTATATCAGCTCAAGGAGTATCAGTGGATCCTAGTAAAGTGGAAGCTGTTATCAATTGGCCAACACCGACGAATATTTCCGATATTCGCAGTTTCTTGGGATTGGCAGGATATTATAGGCGTTTTATCGAAGGATTTTCTATTATAGCAAGGCCTATGACCCAATTAACGCAAAAAGATCGACGTTTTGTGTGGACTGATGAATGTGAGTCAAGTTTTCAGACATTGAAGGAAAAGTTGACAACAGCTCCAGTGCTAGCTTTGCCATCAGGCTCAGGTGGATATGTTGTTTGTTCATATGCATCTCTAAATGGACTTGGTTGTGTTTTAATGCAAAATGGGCGAGTGATTGCATATGCTTCTCGTCAGTTGAAGCCGCATGAGACCCGATATCCAGTTCATGACTTAGAGTTGGCTGCCATTGTGTTTGCATTGAAGTTATGGCGTCATTATCTGTATGGTGAGCAGTTTGTGATTTATTCGGATCACAAGAGTCTTAAATATCTTTTCTCACAGCCTGACTTGAACATGAGACAGCGTCGATGGATGGAGTTGCTTAAAGACTTTGATTGTGAGATTCAGTATCAACCAGGGCGAATGAATCTTGTTGCAGATGCTCTCAGCAGGAAAGTTCAGAATGCTATGCTGACATCTTTGACTATCTCTAAAGTTCACGAGCACTTGGGAACTTCAGGATGGACTTATCAGATCAGTGGAGACTACTTTATAGTGTCATCTATTCAAGTCGAGCCACAGATTTTGTCCAGAATCAAAGCAGCTCAGAAGACCGATCCGCACATTCATAGATTAAAAGAATTGTCTCGAACAGGTCAGATAGAAAAGTTTAGTGTTTCCTCAGATGGTAGTCTGCACTTTAAGGGTAGACTTGTGGTTCCTAATTTGATAGATTTGAAAGAAGTTATACTACATGAAGCACATTGTAGTCGACACAGTATTCATCCAGGAATTCGAAAGATGTATCATACCTTAAGAGCTCATTATTGGTGGCAAGGTATGAAGAAAGATATTTCTCATTTTGTGGCTAAATGTTTAACGTGTCAACAAGTTAAAGCCGAGAGAATGAGACCTGGCGGAATGTTACATAGTCTTGAAGTGCCGCAGTGGAACTGGGAGCACATTGCTATGGATTTTGTGACACATCTACCTCGTTCTAATCGTGGTTGTGATTCGATTTGGGTGATTGTTGATAGATTGTCTAAATCCGCTCATTTTATTCCGTATGATCGTACATGTACTTATATGAAAATGGCGAAACTGTATAGTGATAATATAGTGAGATTGCATGGTGTGCCAGTAACCAAAGTATCCGATCGTGATCCAAGGTTTGCTTTGAAATTTTGGGGAAGTTTGCAATCAGCTTTGGGTTCAAAGTTGGCTATGAGCACCGCCTATCACCCACAGACAGATGGTCAGTCAGAAAGAACCATCCAGACTCTAGAGGATATGTTACGAGCAGTAGTGATGGATTTCAAAGGTGGTTGGCAAGAATCATTATCTTTGGTTGAATTCTCTTACAATAATAGTTTTCAGGCAACAATCGGTATGACACCATTTGAAGCTTTGTATGGAAGAAAGTGCAGATCGCCGATATGTTGGGAAGATGTAGGAGAAAGACAGATGTCAAAACCAGAATTTATTCAAGAGATGCAAGATAAAGTTGAATTGATCAGAAAAAGGATGAAAGCAGCCCAGGATCGTCAATCCAGTTATGCAAATAAAAGGCGTAGACCTTTAGAGTTCCAAGTGGGCGATTATGTTTTCTTGAAAGTATCACCATTCCGGGGTACTATGAGATTTGGACATAAAGGGAAGTTAGCTCTGCGTTATATTGGTCCGTATGTGATTGTTGAGAGGATTGGCACATTGGCTTATCGTTTGGATTTTCCGCAGAGTTTTTCTTTGATACATAATGTGTTTCATGTATCTATGTTGCGGAAGTATGAGCCAGATCCGTCTCATATCTTGAATGTCGAGGATGTGGAATTGGACAGTTCTCTTAGCTATGTTGAACATCTAGTGCAAATTTTGGACATCAAGGAAAGACAGCTCAGGAGCAAGACGATTCCACTAGTTTTGGTACAATGGAGTAGGCATGGAAGAGAAGAATCTACATGGGAATTAGAGGCAAATATGCGACAAGAATGGCCTCATTTGTTTGAGAATGTAATGAATTACGCGATGTATTCTAAATTTCCTATGTATTATCAGTCGTAATGTTGTGGATATCAGTGTTGTGTTTGTTAGATTTCGAGGACAAAATCTTTCATTAGTGGGGGAGAATGTGAGGCCCAATACCTAACTAGGCCTAGCCCATTACTATTTAATTATAAATACCTAACCCATTTGAGAATCAGATTAACAGAAGCATTAAATACAGAAAGTTCTTCCCCAGCCCTGCAACCCGGCACCTTCTTTCTGTTTTCTGTTGTCTTTGCGTAGTGTCTCCAGCGGCTGGAATTATAGTGCAACAAGTTAGAAATTTTCTTCCCTCATCCTATTAGACTCTTTCCTGCCATGAATCAGAAGTTATCGAGCTCGATCAGTTTGATTTCCAGCAGCTAGGTGCGTGGGCTTTGATCCGATTTAGGTAAGGTTTTGGCTTTGAATATTGGTTGTTTTTGGTGGATTACTTTGTAAAAGTAAAGTATTAAGCTTTTCCCCTAATTTCCAGCTAGGTTTCAGATCGTAAACAGTGTTTTCGGCGACATTTTCCGGCGAACCATCTTTGCGAAATTACCGTTGTGCATTTTAGTTTCGTTTATTGAGGTATTAAGCTTGAATTCAGATTGTATAAGGTTTATATAGGCTGCTCGGAAATTTAATTTTTACCGAGCCGATATAAAATGTTTTAGTCTGTTATATTGAAGTATATAGTGAATTTATAATGTAGGTTTTATCGTTGGACGAGTTCATCAGGAAGTCCTTAAGAATTTACTGTGGTATTGTAAGTTATAGTTGAGGTACGCTCAAACCTATATTATTATGACGCTTATATTGGCGTGTAAGAATATTCGGTTAATTTTGTTTGCTATTACGTGCTTTGAATGTTTATTCTGATGCATAAATTATATTGACATAACATATTGAGCCTTGACTCCTTTGACGGCGATTTATGTTGATTCTGTTGAGATATATTGAGTCATCAGAGGGACGAGTGGGTTAGGATTAGCCACATTCCCAGATGACAGCTAGGGACGAGCGACTTAGCTACTCGCATTACCGATGCTACGTGCATGGACGAGAGGCGATTTGATGCTGCATTCCTGGCACGGGTGGCCACTGTTATGGTTGATGATGCTATTCGTTTGGACTCCATTTGGTATCCGTTATTCCATTGTTACCATTCCTGCATCGCATATCATTGCATTTACTTGGTATTATTAAATGTCTTTTATATACGTCATAATTTTACTGGTTTGTCGTACTGGGGCCCGACCCCCGTTTTCTTTTTATGTTGTGGTTGTTTTTGATGCCATAGCAGGTCATTCTAGGGGGTTTGACGCCTCTGGTGGAGTGTCAGCGAGTGGTACCCAGTAGTCAGTCGGTTTGTGTCAGACTTCCCAGATATCTATATATTATACTGGTTTGATACAATTGCCAGGGAGATGCCCTGTGTAGCTGTATGGTGATGTTTTTATGTTGTTTTCGATTTTATTTGTGGTATGCTGTGTCTAGTCCTGGCCAGTGCGGCTGTAGGATGTTTGTGTGGTTGATTGTGAACATGAATTTATTTTCGAGCGTATATTATTATTGTTGTGTTTTGAGATTTTTGAGATGTCCTATTTACGGGGAGGTCATGCCGAAATTTTTGTAGGCCCTAATGAACATTTTAAACTCGTTTTTGCTGTTTACACAATTTAATACTTGTTGTTTGGTAATTAAATATTAATTAAGAGCACGAGCCCTCACAGAAAAGCTTCCAGAAAAGTTTTCAGAATGAAGAAACATAACATAAGGAAGCACGTGCAAATACAACGGACATTATTATTGAGTTTTCATGTATGGTCTGCTAAGCTACTATAAATACCAGATCAAGACCATTGAAGAACAAGTGGAACTACGACAAAATACTAGTGTGTGAAGAAAACAGAGGGAACGCTCATTTCATATCAGCTTTCTAGAAGCAGTTAGCCCATTTGTGTGAGAACACCTTCGTGTTGTGTTGATTAGATCATTTCTCACACATTCACACACAATCACTCATATATACAGGGAGTTGAGCTTATTGTTCAGCTGAGTGAGTCTTCACACAAAATATTAAACATTGTGTTTGTAGTTTTGGCGTAAGAGACGATAATCATTATGCTGATTGTCAGTGTTGCCTGCAATCTTGATTGCTAGGAGTTCTAGTTGGGTGCTGTCCTTCTGGAGTGGGTTTATACAAGGTGTTGTATAAATTAAAATTTTCTAATGGATCTTACCCGAGGAGGTTGAAGGGGTGTCGTAGGAGCAGTTGAAGTCTCCGAACATCCATAAACATATCCTGTGTCTTTAACTGTTTAACTATTGTTTTAAAACTGATTTGATCAGTTCAGCTGATATCAGTTCAGTTTTTCCCATAATTGGACTGATACAAGACCGAACTGATCCCCTTATTTCAGTTATTCAGTTTACACAAGTTAAAAGCTTTAAACTGTTCAGTTTTCTAATTGAATTATTATTTTGAGTGTCTTCAGAAAAACAAACTCGATTTAATTCATTGGTGTATTCATTCTTATAACACAAGCTATTGTAGCTTATGGAGAATATTGTGTTTAAAGCACCTTCAAAGGTGTCAAAACCGATCATTCACAAAGTTTAAAAATGAGTTTCAAGATCGAAGTACGATTCTTTTGTATTAAAGTATAATCAATGTATTTATATATGTCGATTGCATGGTATACATATAAGAAAAACGAAATCATGAAATGTAAATTATATTAAAATAAAGACTGTTTATTACAACTGAGTCGATAATATTTTTTTGCCAACTGTCTACTTAAAGGGCATCTACTCTAACAAATATCAAGTCAAGCCTAGTAGAGAAATTGGAAAAAATTGCATGGGCCATGTTGCTGAAATCGTGAGATTAGCTGTTGCAAAGAATGCATCAACAAAGTCAGATGAACTAACTCCTAAACACATATCCAACAAACATCAAATCAAGCTCAAATGCTCTCAATTTGATAGCACTTATGTAGAATTCAAGCTTTCTATTTTCATTTTCAGATTTCCAGTACATATTTCCAGCTTTTATTTTCGAAGTTCCCCGGCATTTACAGCAGGATATTTTAGCATTTTGCTTGTTATTTCATCCATATTTCGTTTCTTAATGGAAAGTTAAATTCAATTGCCATTATAAAATATTTAGTTTCCATTATTAGTATTGTTTAGTCATTTCCTCAATTCTCGACATTTATCCAGGGATATTATAACTGACGATTGAACCGGAGCTCTCGCTCGCTTCATCAAAAAGCGATTTTTGGCACATCACGTGTCTGGCAGACCCAAAACACCCACTCACCAATTTTGTGTGCAAACATTATTTTTGGCACGCTCAGTGGGACCCATGCCATTGAAAAACCAAGGAAACACTAACAGAGGTGATGGTAAATTTCATGTCACAAGATGACAGGGCCGGTGACCTTGCTCTTCAAGGTGATACTAA
Organism: Primulina huaijiensis; assembly: GCF_012295235.1. Taxonomy (NCBI): domain Eukaryota; kingdom Viridiplantae; phylum Streptophyta; class Magnoliopsida; order Lamiales; family Gesneriaceae; genus Primulina; species Primulina huaijiensis. The sequence goes on from NC_133312.1 coordinate 8,183,900, forward strand.
TGATGGAATAGTCCAGTAGATTTGGAAGAATATTGAAAATAACAAGCAATCTGAAGGTGAAAGATCTGAAAGTATCCTAGAGATTTTCTTAGTTCCTTCTGAACACCTCGACTCCATGATTTCCAAGAAATTTGAGTAAATGGATCTTATGGTGGTCAACACTATGGGACATATGGAGAAAGCGCACCAACTAATGATCACTGTCATGATTTTACATGAGAGGTGAGATTGTTATTGTAGGTGCCCGACAAGACAACTTGTGGCTCGGGCTTTATTGACTCTAATGTAAAACAATCTTTATTTTAATAATATTTTACGATTTTATTCGATTATGGCATTATACTTTATCTATATACCCATGCAAGCTGCATATATAAAGTCTTTGAATATACAATAGGTACCATGAGGTCTGCGTCACAACGTAAGATCATGAAACTCATTAGGAAACGTACCGTATATTCTAAACAGGTTCCTAGTCGATTCAGCAGTCTAAAACAAATATAAAGATCACTCGAGCTCGAAACTATCATCTGTTGAGTAAACGTCATGTTTCATTGGTAAGGGCATAGAAATGTCCATTCACACAGATGGGTGATCATATGATGATGCACTGAACAACCCTCCCTCGGACTGTCCAAGTGGTTCTTACTTATCGAGTGGAATAGTCCTCAGTTATGGTTGTACACTATTAGTCCTTTGACCCGGGACAATGTAAGGGCTATACATACTAGCATGCACTTTGATCCGTTTACCGACTCCATCGATGGTCATCAGGTGGCGAGGTTGGGTGTAATTTCGAAATACGTAGGAGAAAATACATTGTAGTCGGGGATTCACCGTATACCTATGGGTAAAGATATCCTATGTGGTCTGATGAGTCAATAGTGCAAAGAATCTTTGGCCGGAGTAAGAAATGTGCAGTTTGGAAAGGTGTTTCCTCAGTTGCGCATACCATGACACTATTACTGAAAGATAAATCACATCACTATCGAATTCATACGAAACTCTCAATATACCAATGATTGCAGATTCGATCGGGATATATGTGTTGAAGGGACCGTATTGTACACTAACCATGACTAAAGGTTCTTGCAGGCACTATCAGTGATACATAGGAGATAATGGGGCGATGCTACTAGACGCTCTTACCATGATTCGATGGGTGCAATTAGAAATGAGTTCTGACATTCTTCATCAAGGTGTTGATGAAAGATTGGGGCTAACTAGGGTAAGCCCGAATAAGAATAAATGTTATTCTTAATCACATGGAGATGTGAACCCACGGCTAGCTGTATCCCTAAACCATTGAGGGTCACACAAGTATCAGATTCTGTGTTCCTGTTGTGATAGTCGAATTTCAAGGAGTTGGAATTTGGTGACTATTGTTTGATGGAGATCAAACATGAAGCTTATAAAGGAGTTTATGAGTTGATTCCATAGTATGGAAGAAATGGAAATTAGCATGATTGCTAAATAAGGAAGGAGATTGAGACTGCATGTTTTAGTAAAGGAGTTTACAAAACTGACAGCTGCCAAATATGGTAACTGTCATATATGGTAAGGTCTAAATTTGGTAAATGAAAATTTTGATCTTCGAAATTTTCGATTTTCATTATATGAACAAGACTTGTATCCTTGACACATCTTCGCTCTCGGATCGTCGATCGGGGTTATAATGTGTTCGGAATAATTTATTTAGTGAATTAAGAATTTACTAATTAAATGATTGTGCAAGTAGTGGTGACTACTAACACGCACAAATTCCCATAAATATTCTAGAGGAGTTTAGAATTAAATTAACCAATGAGTTAATTTATAAATTAAATCATGGTTATTTAATTTAATATACATATACATGTATATATTTTATATGGTGATATAAAATATGTGTATATGATTTTATTATATCATGTATTAATAAAGGTTAATAAATACATTATATATTAATTATATGTGAGTTTAAATATAATGAAATTATTAGAGTCCTTGTGGGAGAAGAACTCCTAATTAGATTAGGAGTCTCACTCTATATATACACCACTAAGACTCATAATACCTACCCTAATTTTGCACACAAAATTGAAAACATTTTCTTGCCTTTGCCAAAAAGCTCACGGCCACCTTAAAGAAAACTTGGAAGAAATTTTGACCAAAAGCAAATTGGGTTTGCTTAATTATTGATTAAGAATCAATTAGCACAAAATTTATGAATATGAATTATGGAACACACGGCCATACCATAGATTTTTGGGAAAAAATAATTTGGCCACTTTGCGTTCTTCCATGTCGCACCGCCGTCGCTGTACTGTCTCCGATATATTCAGAGGCTACAGTCTCAACGCACAAATCGTTTGGATTTTCTAGTACAAACCAAGCGAAGAAGACAATCTTCGATCGTGGATCTAATTAGGCGATCAAAAGAGAAGAGTCGTTCGTAGGGATATACAAGAAGAGCTATATCCGCTTAAACACCAGAATAATTAGGAGTCCAGCGTTGAGCAAGGTATAATTCTATACGCCCTATGAATGTTTTGAACACTTGACGCCTAAGAACAAAATTTTTAAACTTCCGTTGCGTCTTGGGTGCGAGAATACAATGCCATCAATAGAGATGAGCATAATTAAGTTTGGTGGAGGATCTGGGACAAAATTCATAGAAAAGACACAAGAGCATATTGCTAATGTGAGCCGAAGTATGGAGGAGAAACATAAATCGAATGAATTTGGTGGATCCAACGGAACTCCCCGACTGGAGATAACTGCCTCTCAAGAAACTTTGGATTTTCTCCTCAAGGTGAACGATAATCATCCTCACAAAAAAGAAGATTAAACATGGGGGAGAATTCTGCCAAATCAAAAATCAAATAGTAAAGCTCCTGTCATTCAAAACTTTGTTGTTACAAACCCCGATACACCCCTGGTTTATTTGAGGAACCTTATTATAACGTACCGTACTTCTAAACTATTTTAAAATTTGCGAAAAATAAAAATTTTCTTAAATGAGAAAATTAACTTTAAAATTTCGATCCTCCATAAACTGTTCAACAAAAATATTTGAAATAAAAAGGTCACAATTAAAGTTTTCCAAAGGAAAAATACATGTTTAAACATCGTAAGACATAACGTAAAATCAGAGTATTAAAAATCGTCGTGAAATAAAATCTTAAAACATGGGTGGTCCTCGGGTCTAGCCTCCTGATCAGTCTAAGCCTGCTCCTTGGTCCCCACCCCTAGTCTCCTCAAAATCATCCTCACCTGCATCGATCAAGTCTAATGAGTCTAAAGACTCAACACGTATAAACTGGAAGTAACAAGTAATACGTAATAAAAATCATAAGCAACTTTAAAATAGGACGTACATACTGAAACTTGAACTTGTATATCAAAAGCTTGAACATGCGTACATACATACATAGACGTGCCATCAACATAAAACTTTTCTTAAACATGCTTGCATACTTGAACATACATAACTTCATCATTTTGCGTAGATGCATGTTTCATAGCAAGTGACCCATGCATAAATACGCCTGATCAGACTAAACCACAGTACTGGGCTGACAGGGAAGATCCACTGCCACATACATGAGATCCCCGTTCATGCTTTAACGGGTGGAGTGGTCCCCGTTCATGCTTTAACGCTTTCCAATCCTGATCTAAACCCGTTCATGCTTTAACGGGATGGATTAGTCCCTGGTCATGCTTTACTGCTTTCCAATCCCATACATAAATTTGGTCACAAGGCATTTAGCATACCTCAAAAACTTAAAAGTATTTTCTTTGCACGTCGAACATACTTACTTGGTGTTGAGGGATTCGTTTGATCTCGCTTGGGCCATTGCTGCAACATACTAACATGAATTTGAACACTTAACTTGCATAACTTAGACGTAAGTATTCGTGCTCACCACCGAATCAATTATATAGCTTATGACATTTTAGATCCCTCGGGACTTGACCTCTTTTAATCGTATGAACCCTGACATCAAACCCCGAAACATACTCTAAAATGACGTAAAAATATTTCCCAAACAATAAAAGATATGAACTCACTATTTGAACTTGAAAGAAAGTGGAAACCAAAACATTCTCACAGATGCGGCCGCCCTCGGGCGGTAACATATTACCGCTCGAGCGCCAGGTCTGCTGGAAACCTGCACTCGGACAGAAAGAGTGGTGCTCGGGCGGTAAAACATTACCGCTCGGGCACCGAGCTTACAAAAATAAAACTCTCGACAGAGAAGGTGGCCCTCGGGCGGTAAGAAATTACCGCTCGGGCGCCGAGTCTTATAGACTCCGCGACTAAGAAACTTATTTCTCAAATTCCGATTACACCGACAATGAACGACGCCTTGAGGCTCATCCTAGGACACCATGGCACTAAATCGACTCCAAAAAACGTCCCAACGTCATCAAAAAGACGCATCATAAACGACAAAACAAAACCGTGATTTCGATACCATTATTCTTCCTAAGGTTTCTATTATTTACCAAGCCATTCCCGACTCAAAACGAAACCATAAACAGTACCTGAACACCTCCCGCATCATGTCTAAACGCAGTAGTGATGGCCTAGTGATATCCAACGAAGCCTGCAACTCAAACACTTCAAGAATTCATCAATAACATGTTTTCCGGAAAAACGCAGTTTGAGCAGTCTCACGAAAACGGTCATAACTCACTCAATTTTTATTCAAATAATTCAAATTTTATATCGAATCGAAGGTATCAAAAAGTTCTACGTTTCATATGTTGAAAGTTTTCCAAATTCTTGACAAAAAAATCACAATTTTTAAAAGAACAGCAAAATCGTGATTTTTAGATCCAAAAACGTTCAAAATGCGATCTAAACAATTTCTGCTCAAACTTTACACATCACACATGTTGTTTTACGCATAATAAATAACACAACGCATAATATGACGAGATCGATGCATAAACGAAAGAATATACGTCCCTTTTGATAATAAAATTTACCGAACCGACGACGCCGACGCGGGAAGGATGCGAGAGACGATCTAGGACGAACGTCGCGCTAAATTCCTCAAAGAAAAGTCACGAAAAGGTGCTGGAAAAATGAAGGAGGGGGGGGGGGGCGGCTGCTCTTATGGAAAAAAAACCCAAGATATCTATATTTTCTTTTTAAATGAAAGAGAAGAGATGGTGTGTGTGCAAGTGTGTTTAACCGTGAGTGTGTGTGTGTGTTGCCAAGTGTGTGTGCGTGAGTTTGTAGATAATTAGGGCCAAATTATTGCTTAATTAAAAATTAACCACTAATTAAAAATACTAACCTTCCTCTACTTTATATAACATCTCTTAATATAAAAATAAAAAGTACAAGTGACAAATCTTTAAAACTCTAAAAATCATAAAATTACCTAATAATTAAATTAGGCTTTCAAAAAACTAAAAACTTATAAATCATTTAAAATGCCCCATTCTTAACTTAAAATAAAATACCACATTTTAAAATTGCCAAAATCGTCGCCGGTCTCTTTTCTTCGATCCCGCATCGAATAATCACCTGAAGCATGAAACTCAAGAAAAATATTTTTTTAACGTGCATCACATAAACATAAATAATTTAAAATGATGCAAATTCATGAAACATACTTTGCTAAAAATCATTTTAAAATTAAATAAATGATTTAACCACTTAAATAAATGCATGGGTTTTACGCGTACTGATTTTGGGCTTTACACTTATGCTCTTCCATATCCTATGATGAATACTCACGGGCATCCAATTATCATCACCCGCTGAAAGGTTCACAGGAGATAGATCAGGAAATGTTATGTGAATTGGTGCAAGATCTGTATGGACAAGGAATTAGGCCAATGACTAGGCCCATGTTCCGCAATCCTTATCCAGAGATCATCGACATCAATAATCCTTATCAAAGGGATTCAAGGTACCTGATTTTGTACTCTTTTCAGGGGATGATGGCCAATCAACCACAGATCATGTAGCACGATTCACTATTTGGTTTAGAGAACTTGCCCACTACGAGAACTTCTCGTTATTCAAAATGCGGTCGTTCCCCAATACCTTGATTGATACGGCTTTGCCATGGTACGTTCCATTGCCAAGGAATTCCATTTACAAATGCAAAGAATTAGAGAAGCAATTTCACAATCAATTATGTTGAAAACAAAGTTTCGGCGTTTGACAAATTGCGAACCAACTGATTATGCAAATAACTGAACACGAGAAAACTGAACTACGCGACTGAATCCAGCAACTGAATGCGCAGCTAACTATCAGCAGTTGTATTCCCTACCAGCTATCGCCTAGCAGCTGATTCTTCAGCTTAACACGTCATCAGTTATCGACAACCGACAGTAGTACACTGCAGACTGTTACTTAGTGGAATGTCGCATTTCAGAGATCACAGTGTACGGGTGTCCGAGGAATTTTGACGTGGCAATCAACAGATATAAAGTTCAAATTTGTTTAAGTTACCGTTGAAGAGGGAAGCCTATAAATAGATGAAGAAAGCAGCTGAGAAACAACCATGAAACAATTTCAATGCAACTATTCTATTCAATCTGTTACGCTGCTAAAATCACTACGCAAATCAAAAGCTCACACTTATTAGTTTTATCTGTAGCATTGAAGGCTACATTCTCGAGCTTCTTAGCACGTTGTTATCTTTGCTAGATTCTTTAAGTTGTGCTAAGATCAGTCATAAACTGTAGAAGCTTTTTGTAACTAAGAGTTTCAGTATTGGCAGTGATAAGTCCAAACTGAAGTGGGTCAGTACAACTATTGTATTCGATCAAAGTCTTTTAGTGAAAATCATATCTTTGTGATAGAAAGGGTGACGTAGGAGTTATTCTATTCTCCGAACATCTAGAAACAAACCGTGTTCATTTTATTTCAGTTATTCTATCTCTCAGTCAGTTTACTTCCGCAACTGTTTTTTCGGTTAAACTGATTGTTATCGACTGACGAGATACCGAGTGTTAGTTTGTCACTAAACTGAACTCAATTTTCGAAAAGAACATATAATCCGTGAGTGTTTATTCAACCCCACTTCTAAACACTTATTACTTTCTAACCGATCCTTTCAAGTGGTATCAGAGCAGTTGTATCTCGTCTCAGAATATTTCTACTCAAACTGTTCATCATGTCTTCCTTCAATAAGATCCCAATGTTTTCCAGAGAGGATTTTGATGACTGGAAAATAAGAATACAGGCTCACTTAGCTGCACAAGATGACGATATGTGGTACGTCATCACCGACGGACCAATGAAAATTCTGAAAGCCAATACAACAGTCACTATTACTGAAGGGGCACCTCATCACATAGAAAAGCCCCGAGATGAATGGACAACAGAAGACAAAAGAAAAGCCAATTTGGACAATGTGGCAAAGGATATACTGTACAAAACACTGGATAAAGTAACCTTCAGCAAAATCAAGATGTGTAAGACAGCTAAGGAAATTTGGGAAAAACTGATCCAGCTGTGTGAAGGAAATGAACAAACTAAAGAGAATAAACTTTCTATTGCTGTTCAGAAATTTGACAATATCAAGATGAGAACTGGAGAATCGATGCATGAGTATGATGAAAGAGTCAGTTGTATGATCAATGAGCTAAATGCACTTGAAAAAGTGTATACCAACAAATAAGTTGCATTAAAAGTGATCAGAGGTCTTCCCAAGGAGTAGGATGTTAAGACCATGGCAATGAGGGAATCCAAGAATCTAAACAAGGTTGAGCTTCATGACCTATTCGCTGATCTGAAGGCCTATGAGTTTGAGCTGCAAACTCGAGAAGGAGAACCTTCTACTCAGCAGTCACAACTGCGTTAACTGCTATCAGAACAGAACCAATTGGTTCAGTCGAGAAGTCTGCTGATCAACTGAGCAATGATGCTATGTCATTGTTCATCAAAAAATTTGGAAGGTTTATGAGGAAAAATCAAGAGAACTTCCAGAAGCATTATCAGAGAAACAATTCTAAAGAGGAATCAAATGTTTGCTACAACTGTGGCAAACCCGGTCACTTCATTGCTGACTGTCCCAAACCCAAGAAAGACAGTCAAGGCTCGACTGAAAGAAGAAAGAAGTCATATGAGCATAAAAAGATATCCAAGGATGATAAGAAGTCTTTCAGGAAAAAGCATGAGGTGCTCTTAGCTGAAGAAAGTAAATCTAAATGGGCAGAAACTGACAGCGAGGAGTTAGAGCCAGAAACCTCATGCAGTTCCAGTGATGGTGAAGAGGAAGTGAAGTGTCTAATGGCTGGTGATACAGAAGTGAAGTCAAGCAGTCAACAGATATTTGACTTCAGCTCAACTGATTTCACTAGAGAGGAACTTATTTCAACTCTTCATGATATGGTTAATGAGTACTACAAGCTTGCCTTATCTTTTGAAAAGGCCAGAGCAAAGCAAACTGATCCCATAGACAATAAAACTAAAATTGAGGAATCAGTTGATGTGTTGAGTCTGAAAAGAGATATTGCTGAGCTAAATGCTGAAAGAAGCTGGAATCAGTCAATGATTCAAAAGTTGATGCTTGAAAATTCAAAGCAAACTGAGCTTATTCAGGCTTGGAACAAATCATCTGTTGCATTAACTGAAATGCAAAACTCACAGAAATCAGTTACTGATAAAACTGGTTTAGGGTTTAGCAACCAAGATGAAATGTCTCTAAATGATACTTGACCAAAACTGAATATGGATAAAGGGAAATACATTCACTTTGTCAAATCAATTATGGTACAAGAACAAACTGAGCCAAGAAAACTGATTAAACAGCCTACTGAAAGTACGAACAAGGCTAGAAGATATGGTATTGCTTATAGCCCAAAAGTTTTAACTGACTCACGCAGTCAGTCGTCAAAAAGATTCAGCATAAATTATTCAAATGGCTACTCTAATTAAATAACATCAAGCCAGTTCAGAAAAGATATCGGCTGAACAATCAGCTGTACAGAGCTAAATCACATGTTGTCTCATCTGCACACTACACACCAAACACACACAAATCGAGAAAGACCATCTGGAATACAGAAACTGGACAGTCAGTCAAACTAATCCAAGTCTGGGTTCCTAAAAGACTAATCAGTTTAGGACCCAAATAGAAAGGGGTACCAAAATTATATCTTGTGTGATTGCAGGTAATAGGTACAAGCAAGGAATCAATCTGGTACTTGGAGAGTGGATGCTCACGACACATGACGGGAAATGCAAACTTGTTATCTCAACCGATCAAGTACACTGGACCAAACATCAGTTTTAGAGACAATTCCAAAGATAAAACTGTGGGTAAGGGTAAGTTTATCCATGGTAACTTTATCATTAATGATGTTCTATTAGTTGAGAATCTCAAGTATAATCTGATTAGCATCAGTCAGTTATGCGATAATGGATTCTCAGTTCAGTTTGACAAACATTCTTGTTCAGTCAAAGACTCAACTAATGAGGTCATTCTAACTGGCAAATGGTGTGGAAACACTTACAAAGTCAGTTGGAATGATCAACCTTATGCACCAATATGTTTTATTGCTTCAAAATTTTTTAAAAACTGGTTGTGGCATAAGAGATTAAACCACCTGAACTTTAAATATATTGCATATCTAAGTAACCACGATCTTGTCACTGGTTTGCCCAAAATGGATTTTATCATAGATAAAATTTGTTCAGCATGTCAGTTTGGTAAACAATTAAAATCTTCTTTTAAAAACAAGGACCGTAAATCTTCTTCCCGATGCTTAGAGCTATTACATATGGATCTATTTGGTCCAATACCAGTCATGAGCTTAGGGAGAATGAAATACACCTTGGTGGTTATGGATGATTTTTCAAGATTTACTTGGGTTATCTTTCTCAAATCCAAAGACCAAACTGCTGCACAACTGATCAAGCTTTTCAAAAGATTATTAAATGAAAAATCAGTTGGAATTGATAGAATCAGATCCGATCGAGGACCTGAATTCATCAATCAAATTCTTTCAAATTTTTTAGAAAATGCTGCAATTAAGCATGAGCTCTCAGCAGCTAGAACTCCTCAACAAAATGGTGTAGCTGAGAGGAGAAATCGGACCCTTAAAGAAGCTGCTAGAACAATGCTTGCTGATTCTGGCATCTCTCAAAGGTTTTGGGCAGAGGCAGTAAACACTGCGTGTTATACTCCGAACAGATCGATGATTAATAAGAATCATATGAAAACAACGTATGAGATCTGGCATGGAAGAAAAAGTGTGGTTTCTTACTTCAAAATATTCGGCTGCAGATGTTTTATCCTTGATAATGGTAAAAATCACTTAAAAACCTTTGATGCAAAATCTGCAGAGGGAATATTTCTTGGATATTCTTCAGTTAGCAAAGCATATAGAGTTTTTAATAAAAATTCTTTGAATGTTGAAGAATCTATCCATGTTGCTTTTGAAGAAAACGTACTAACTGATAAGCCAACTGATCCAGTTGAGCTAGTTGATAGATTTACAGAGATCAGTTTGGAGGATGACGAAGAAGAGGACAATCATATCAATCAAAACAACCTCCAAACACCTGAACCAGAAGTGTTAGATCAACCAGTTGAACAGGAAGCTATTCCTGATGATCAGTTGGAGGAGCCTATTGAGAATATTCAATTACCAACTGATGCAGCTCCAAATGATACAAAAGCAGTTGCTAACTTGGATACAACAAACGCTGAACTCAGATGAAAGAAATCACATCCTCCAGAATTGGTGATAGGTAATCCATCTGATACGGTAAGAACAAGAAATCAAATGCTCAATTTATTTATTCATTCAGCTTTCGTATCGCAATTGGAACCGAAGAAATCTGATGAAGCTCTTGCTGATCCAAACTTGATAAATGCAATGCAAGAGGAGCTGAATCAGTTTACCCATAACAATGTCTGGAACCTAGTTCCAAGATCAGTTTCAAAAACTTGTTATAGGTACAAAATGGGTGGACAGTAACAAACTGAACGAAGATGGTTCAGTTGTGCTCAACAAGGCGAGACTGGTAGCACAAGGATATAGGCAAGAAGAAGGAACTGACTATGATGAAACGTATGGACCAGTTGCAAGACTGGAAGCTATCAAAATATTCCTTGCCTATGCATCATTCAAGAATTTCAAAGTCTACCATATGGATGTAAAGAGTGCATTTCTGAATGGTCAGCTGCAAGAAAAAGTCTACGTGGAACAACCTCCAGGTTTTGTCAATCATCATTTTCTTGATTATGTCTACCATTTGAACAAAGCATTATATGGTCTTAAACAAGCCCCAAGAGCTTGGTATGAAACTCTTTCAAAATTCCTAACTGATAATGACTTTTCAGTTGGATCAGTTGATAAGACCCTGTTTAAATTTTCTAAGAATGATCATATTTTACTCGTTCAAATTTATGTTGATGATATTATATTTGGGTCAACTAACCCCAAGTTATGCGAGAAATTTGCTAAGTTGATGCATGACAAATTTGAAATGAGCATGATGAGTGAACTGACATTTTTCCTTGGATTGCAAGTGAAGCAACTGGAAACTGGTATTTTTATTAGTTAGACAAAATACATGAAGGAGTTGCTCAAGAAATTTGGCATGGATTCATGTTCAGCAGCAAGCACTCCCATGAGTTCATTAGTCAAACTGGACAATGATCAAGGAGGAATATCAGTTGAGGTGACATTATACAGAGGTTTAATAGGTTCATTATTGTACCTAACTACTAGTCGTCCTGATATTGTATTTGCTGTTTGCATGTGTGCTCGATTTAAAGCAAATCCTAAGCAATCACATTTCTCAGCTGCCAAAAAAATTTTAAAATATCTCAAGGGCACACAAAATGTAAGATTATGGTATACTGAAGACTCTACTTTCAATTTAGTTGGATATTCAGATGCAGATTATGCAGGATGTAAGCTAGATCGAAAAAGCACAAGTGGATCGTGTCAGTTTCTAAGAGACAGACTGATCTTATGGTTCAGCAAGAAACAAACATCCATAGCTACTTCCACGACTGAAGCAAAATATCTTGCTGCTGGAAGCTGCTGTACCCAACTGCTCTGGATTCAGCAACAACTGAAAGATTATGGAGTTGATGCTAAAGAATCTCCTATATTTTGTGACAATACAAGCACGATTGCCATCACTCATAACCCAGTTCTTCACTCAAGGACCAACACATAGATGTCAGGCATCACTTCATCAGAGATCATGCCTTGAAGAAAGCCATCAGACTGGAATATGTCCCAACTAAACAACAGGCTGCTGACATCTTCACCAAGCCATTGCTCGAGACTAAGTTTTCTCACTTCGCAATGTACTTGGTTTAATTGATTTATCCTAATCAGTCTTACTGCTAATATATCAGTTGTTAATTAATTTGTGTCATTTATCTATTCTTAATTCTTAACTGATGTTAGCTTGTCAGCTTGTTATTTGTCAGCTTATTTTATCAGTTATTTAGTTTCAACTGATCTCAGCTAATCATTTGTCAGTTGTTATGTTAAATTCATGCATTACTTATCAACTGATGAAACTAAATTTTGCAGGAAGATAAAAGACTACAATAAACTAGATAAATATTTCATTTCATTGAAAGGCATAAGCACGAAGTACAATGAAATATTCATCCTCAACAACAGACCTCCACTTGGTCAACCAACTAGTTAAAACTCCAGTGGAAGTCTTGAGGAAGCTATCTGAGTCTGAATTTTGTTCTAGGATTTTCCTTTTCTTCTGGAGCATTAGTAGGTAGACACCTTCATCTGTGAAGGTGTTCACCTCATCAGAAACTTGCAAGCGCTGCCGATATTTCTCCATTTTTGCCACCAGTGTGGGGGTGTTAGTTTCTCCACACTCATAAAGAAACTGAAGTCCTTGAAGCTCTTCCCAGTATCGGAGAATTTTGTAGAAGACTTCATTCTCCATAGCAGTCTTTCTTGACTCCAGCGCCGCATCCTTGAAAGCTTCAGCCATATCAGGAGTCTTTGAGCTACTCGCATCTGCCATTCTTTTATTTGCTAAAATGCTTAAAACTAACAGAGCTACTCTTATTTATAGCCCAGGGTCAAAGAAACTGAAGGGACGCAAACATTTCAGCCGACGATAAATAAGATTTATTTTATTTTGACGTTTTAATTTTTATACGCATCTATTTAGGGGGAATATTGGTTTTAAATAGGTTAACTGAGAAGACATGAATTAGTAAATCTTCAACTGAAAGGGCAAAGTTTCACAACTGATCGTTCAGCTGGTTATTTCACTAATATTCTCACATACGTTAACTAACTAACCATATTATATTCTAAATCAAGTGATGTGACTGTTAATAGCATTTTTAAACGTGGACACATTTGAACCACTTAAATTGTACACACGCTTACAGCACATGTACACACGTTTTCATTCAAAATTTTCATGGACTGACACGTGTCCAGAATTTGAACAGTCATGTACAAATGTACCTTCCCCGATTAAATTCAGCTTCTTCCTCACGCATACATCACTTTTCAAGGAAAACTCATACACTCAGAGCTTGTATCTTGCAAATTTTCAGGTTTTCTTATTATCAGCAATGGCAAATCAGATTCCCGCTCACATGTTGAATGTTGTGGCTATCAATTTTGAATCAGTTCTATTAGTCAGAGAGGCAGATGTCAAGAACGTCTTTCTGAAGCTAGAATCAGCAGGGCTGAGGACATTTTTGGGGTAATCCTCGCAGGAAATCTACCCGAAGGAAATTCATGATTTCTACTCGAATGGTTATGTCACTCCTGATGGAAACATCTCAACTACTGTCAATGGTCAGCTCATGATCATTTCTGAAGAATCTTTTGGAGATGTGTTCTTATTGCCAACTGATGGGCTCAACAGTTTTTATGAGGCTAGAACTTCCGATATTGAAGAAATGCAGTCTCTGTTGTCAGCTGATGGGCGGAAAATCAAGGTTTCCGATCCCAAGAAGGAACTGAAGCCAGAAATCCAACTACTGGCTGATATTGTGGCGAAGGGAGTACTGGATAAGGCTGGTTCTTTTGCTGCCCTCACCCTTGAGAAATTTCAAGTTATGACTGTGATAATGGCTAAACAGAAGGTGAATTGGAGGCATATCACATTCAGCATTATGCGAAACATGCTCCAATCAACCAAGCAGTCAAAGGGGTATGTTGTTCATATCAGTTACTTTCTGAAGGCCAAGAACTTAGTGGGTGACTCTGCTGAAAGATCATCCAAGTTTAAAGTCTTCAACGCTAAAAATATTCTGTCGCCAAAGACTAAACTGGACATCTCTCCTTATCAGTTTGTGAAGATCAAAAAGGAGATTGGGACGCAGCAGGCTCCCAAGGCAGTTAAGAAGGCCAAGACTCTGGCACAACTGAAGACAACTAAGAGGAAGTTGATCGTCAGTGAATCTGACTCGGAGAAAACACCATCTCCTAAGATTGCCAAGAAACCAAGGACCCAGAAAACCAAACCGATAGCTACGTTGGAATCCATTACAACTGAAAGGCTGAAACCATCGGATGTTCAACAGCCTATCCTGGCTATTCCTCTGAAAGCCATTCCAGCTGAAGTTTTAGCAAAATATCAGTTGCCTCTATCAACTAATCTATCCAAAAAGGTCATCACCTCAGCTAGTGAAAAGAAGGAGTCAGCTAGGGCCAAAGCCTCTCTGATCAATGTCAATCGCCTTACCATCTTTTCTCCTGCTCGACCCAAAGGAATCACGATTCGTGAACTGGTGGAGACTACTCATTCTGGACTGAACATTCCGCACGTTCTCATTGAGGAGAAAGGAAATAGTAAGATGCTTGAAGAGCCCAGGCCATCAAATACAGTTCAAACCCACAGTGATCTCATTTGGGATATGTACAGAACTCACATCTTTGCTAAACAGTTGAAGAGGAAGTCTCATCTGAAAAAATTTATCAAGTTAGAAGCAATCGTTTTAAGAATAGTCAAAGCTGCTATTATTGTGCAGGCATTGGAAAGAAAAACTTATTTCTTTGATCTAATGAGAGCCAAGATGTTGGCTCAACCGATTGAGAAGTTGAAGGCAAAATACATTCCTACAAATCCAACTGCTTACAATGATTGAGCTGTGCTTACTCAATTAGACACAAATCTTACCTCTTTGCATTTTTAGATAAGGTTTTGGGAACAGGATCAGGAATTAGTTAATCATAAAGGGGCTTCAGAAGAAGAAGAAGACGAACCCTCATCACCAAATAAAGAGCCATCTCCGGAACAGGCTGTGCCACAATCCTCTGCTGCTGATCATCCCATGTATTCAAAAGCTGACTTGACACTCGCTAATATTGATGAAATCATTCAGTCAGTGGTACAAGAATCTCAAACAGATGAACCTATTTCTGAATCAGTTGATCACTCAACTTATCAAGCAGCTCAAGAGGCTCCTATCTTAACTGAAGAGCCAGTTCAACCTGTTGTCTCTGCTGAACCAGATGATCAAACTGTTCTACCAGATCAGTCACCAAATCAAGAAATTGCTGAAAATGTGGAGGCTCAGTTGCTCATTTTTGAAAATTTTCCAACTGATGAGCCAGCCCGAGTTTCAGCTGATTATCAAACAGAAGCACCAGTTCATGATCCTCCAACTGAAAATCCCGTAGATTTTCATATTCAGCAAGATAGTTCAATTGCTGCTCAAGATCAGTCTTCACCTCCTCAGGATCAAGTAGAAGTCACTGACACAGATGTTCCAGAACAGACTATTGCTGAAACGGTAGTATCTGACAGGACCTTGGTGGTCTTTGATCAAGTTTCAAACGAATAGGAACCTGGAACGTCTGGACAGTCACCTCCTCATTCATCCACGAATCTTGACTTAGTTCTTGAAGAAATTCAGGATATTCAGAATAACATGAATAAAATGATTGCTGCCATCTCCAAGATTCAGCATACTCAACTAGCTCACACTCGGAAGCTGGAACATTCAGAAGTATTCAACTCAGAGAAATTGAAACAAATTCAAGCCACTGTGACCTTTCTCTCTTTTGCAGTGGACGAAATCAAAAAGAATAGAGGTATAGCTGAAAGTCTTTCCCTGACTCAAGATGCAATCGGCAAGAGAGTTGAATCGTGAAGACATCTGTTTCCAGAAAGATAGACTTGCTGCAAACTACTATGCTTAATGCAGTCTCAGACGTAGCCACCTCTGTTAAGCTTTTATCAGTTGATGTTCGGGGATTATCTGTCAGAATGGAGGCTTTTGACAAAAAGGGGGAAAAGACCTAAGCTATAACCCACCCAGAAGAAGTCTCACAGAAGAATTTCTATCAGTTGATGGATTCGATTTCTTGAAGATTATTTTATTCTTTCATTCTTTGTACAAATTTGTACACTGAGAGAATTTTATAAAGATCGAAGATTATTTTATCTACAAAGAGTTCAATTGATCAGTTATTATTTGCTTAGTTTTGTCAAACACCATAAAGGGGGAACTTGTTGAAAACTAAGTTTCGGCGTTTGACAAATTGCGAACCAACTGATTATGCAAAAAACTGAACACGAGAAAACTGAACTACGCGACTGAATCCAGCAACTGAATGCGCAGCTAACTATCAGCAGTTGTATTCCCTACCAGCTATCGCCTAGCAGCTGATTCTTCAGCTGAACACGTCATCAGTTATCGACAACTGACAGTAGTACACTGCAGACTGTTACTTAGTGGAACGCCACATTTCAGAGATCACAGTGTACAGGTGTCAGAGGAATTTTGACGTGGCAATCAACAGATATGAAGTTTAAATTTGTTTAAAGTTACCGTTGAAGAGTGAAGCCTATAAATAGGTGAAGAAAGCAGCTGAGAAACAACCACGAAACAATTTCAACGCAACTATTCTATTCAAGCTGTTACGCTGCTAAAATCACTATGCAAATCAAAAGCTCACACTTATTAGTTTTATCCGCAGCATTCAAGGCTACATTCTTGAGCTTATTAGCACGTTGTAATCTTTGTTAGATTCTTTAAGTTGTGCTAAAATCAGTCACGAACTGTAGAAGCTTTTTGTAACTAAGAGTTTCAGTATTGGCACTGATAAGTCCAAACTGAAGTGGATCAGTACAACTATTGTATTCGATCAAAATCTTTTAGTGAAAATCCTATCTTCGTGATAGAAGGGGTGACGTAGGAGTTATTCTATTCTCCGAACATCCAGAAACAAACCGTGTGCATTTTATTTCAGTTATCATTTTACTTCAGTTATTCTATCTCTCAGTCAGTTTACTTCCGCAACAGTTTTTTCAGTTAAACTGATTGTTATCGACTGACGAGATGTCGAGTGTCAGTTTGTCACTAAACTGAACTCAATTTTTGAAAAGAACGTATAATCCGTGAGTGTTTATTCAACCCCCCCTTCTAAACACTTATTACTTTCTAACCGATCCTTTCAAATTATATCGAACTGAGCCTGAGGAGTGCATCGCCGCCGAACTCTCTAGGTTAGCCCAAAATTTAGGGGAAACCGCTTGTTTGTTCATCGAGAGATTTAAGAAATTAAAAAGTCATTGTAAGATGATTCTATCGGAACCTGCATTTGTTATGTTGGCAAACAGAGTTATGGAATTTGAGTTGAGAGAGAAGTTCATGGAACTGAATTTTTTGATTTCTACGAAATTGATACGAAAATGGTCGAATACGATGAATTATTGAAAGAAGAATCATGAAGGAGAGAGACTATTGTTGGTTCATACCATCAGCATTCCTCGTGCCCTCACTCCCTAATATTATAATTTAATTAACTCTGACCAGTAGACAACACCCTCGTGACCCATTAATCCAAATCTTGCCTAAATCATAAGACAGCCTATATTAATTTGACCGTCGATTACATTAAATTTTTCTAAAGTTGTTATATTCAATTGTAAGAAAAATGGCTCATATCAGAAAGAAAGAAGGATAAATGTGTAGTAAATGACGAAGGCCATTGCCTACAACTTTTGATAAAAGATGCGTACGCTGCCTCAACTTTAGAAAATTGAGACGCGAATGCGCCTCTTATTTTAATAATCAAGCTCCTGCAAATAACTCATTGATGATATGAGATATCTATAAATAGCAGTGATTGAGGTCCCTAAGCACACACCTCATAAGAAAAATATACATCATCTACAGAGAGTATTGAGTGCTTAGAAGGCTTCCATCGGAGAAAAAGCGAGAAAAAGCAGAGAAATTAAAAATTTTCAATGGCCAGAGTTAATGCTCGATCTGCTTCTGTTTATATATACATAGAAACATGATTTTTGAGAAAAATTCTGACATTTGTTATCAGAGCCGTGATACCTCTGTCATGAAAATATTTGTTTTCATTTTCTAAAAATCTAATATCATGAAATGTATGAAATAAAATTAAGTTTTACGTAAGAAACTTGAAGTATGAAGGTCGGACGTAATGATATTAAGAAACTTACCTGAGAATTTTGTTCTTGATTACTCCTTGAAGTTCTTCTTTGAAGTCTTGAAGATGATAATTGATTCTTGAATTTTTTATATGAAATGAGAAATTTTATTTTTGGAGAGCAAATCTTTCGGAAGGAGAAGTTGCAGAAGAACACTTTCTGAGAGTATGAAAAAGGTAGTAAATGAGACGTTGAAGAAGAATCTTCAAATAATGCATTCTATATCGAATTGTGTAGTCATTTAATAATTATTCTGATAAACCACGTGAAATTGATAGAGATAACCCACTTGAAAGAAAACCATAGAAAGTTTTCTGCTTAAAGTTTCTCAATTATTATTATTTTTTATTTTTAATTTAAAAAAATTAATTATAAAATTGATTTGGAATTAGATTTTAATATTTCCAAATTCAGTTCAATTTTCAATAAATATTTATAAATTAATTTTGCATGTTAGATATTATGTGAAATATTTTTGGTATTTATTTGATATGAACATGCAAATTTAATATTATGCTTGCATATATTTTTTGAAGTTTTTTAAATGCAAATTGTATTGAAAAATATTTTAGTAAATCAAGATTCACATCGTGTTTATATTAAATTATATTGAGTTGTTTATAATTTAAAATGAACATATCAAGTAAAAATGTGAATATAAATTTATTTAATGAAAAATTTTGGCCTATAAAGATTTGCATAAATTTTGATAATTAAAGTGAATAATAATTATAAAGTGACATGAGAAAACATGATCTGGGAGAGTTTTTCATAGATCGGTTTAAACTGCCTTGACTAGCGACTGGTCTCCCTGATGAATGTTGCTCTGTCTAGGAGTTAGGTATTTAAAGGACCTTAGCTCTACATATCTTTCCTGGGAACACTCTTGGAAAGTGTTGATTGCGTTACTAAATAATTATTATATAAAGCATTAAATAAAGCCAAATTTTGTTAAGTGAACCATATAATTTTAAATAATTGAGGAATAGCCACAGCGTCCTTGATTATGAAAAATTATGTATTAAGTGGATTTGGATCACATAATGGACATCAATTGTAATTAATTATATAAATATAATAAATTTTACCCAACATGGATTTTTGTTATATTTATATAACTAATTAGGTTAAAATATCAAAATTATATTTTTCTTAATTTACCCAAAGAAATTAAGGAAAAACATATTTTGATAGTTTTATCATAAAGTTCCAGAAAAATCTTATTGAATTAAAATTTTAGCCCACCGGCAAATTTTATGTCACTAGATTTTTAATGATTTACATTGTTAAAATATGATATTACCTCAAAATTTAAAAATTAATAAGCATATTATATTTTTTATGCAGTTATGCAACCTGCAAGTTTTTCAGATATGAAATGTGACATTTCTGAACTGAAAGACGATAATTATAAAATATGGAAAGAAAGAATTCTTATTCAATTAGGGTGGATGAATATTGATTATGCTATACGAAAAGACGAACCATCTGCTATTACTGAAAATAGTATTCCGGATGATGTTGATCTTTATGAAAAATGGGAGCGATCTAATCGAATTTGCGTAATGTTTATAAAGACCAAAATCTCTGCTGGTATGCGTGATTCTATCAATCAGCATAATAATGTCAAAGAATTATCGAAGGCTATTGATGAACAGTTTCAGTCTTCAGATAAGGCACTTGCCAGCACTCTAATTATGAAATTATCTTCATTAAGGCTCACCAGTGTGAGAGGTGTGCGAGAGCACATAATGAAAATGAGGGACATAGCGGCTCGACTAAAGATACTTGAAATAGAAATGTATGAAATTTTTCTTGTGCACTAAATTTTATGCACTCTTCCACAACAATATGGACCCTTCAAAATTTCCTACAATACACATAAGGATAAATGGTCAATCAATGAATTAATGACAATGTGTGTTCAAGAGGAAGGAAGGTTGTTGATAGAAACAAGTGATAATGTATTTATGACTACACAAGGAAAGTATAAGAAGCAAGTCAAAGTCAAGGGAAAAGGGAATTGAATAATTTCACCCCAACCTGACATTAAGAAAGAATCCAAGTGTTTCTTCTGTAAAAAGACGGGACACATGAAGAAAGATTACATTAAATTTAAGGACTAGCTTGAAAATAAAAGTATTCCTATTTCATTTGTCTGTTATGAATCTAATATGGTTGGTATGATTTATAACACATGGTGGATTGATTCTGGTTATACAATCCATGTTACAATTACCTTGCAGGGTATGCAAAGCATAAAGAAACCTCAAGGAAATGAGCGGAACATCTATTTAGGAAACAATATGTCTTCGCATGTGGAGGCTATTGGGACTTGCTGTCTTATATTGGATAGTGGTTTTATTTTTAAATTGGAAAATACATTTTATGTTCTTAGTTTTTCTAGAAATTTAATTTTGATTTCAAATCTTTGTACTCCTTGGTTATTCATTTAAGTTTTTGGATAAATCAATAAATTTATTTTATAAGTCAAATATTGTTGGAAATGATACAATGATCGATGGTCTTTTCTCTATTCCTTTACAAAATAATAACACCACTAGGCATGTTCAGAGAGGTATTAAAAATGTGTTATAAATGAAGATTCATCATATTGTGGCACAGGAGATTGGGACACATCTCCATAGAGAGGATTAAAAGCTTAGTGAATGATGAAATACTTAGTACTTTATATTTTACTGATTTTGAGACTTATGTGGACTGCATAAAGGGAAAGCAGACCAATAAGTTTAAAAAAGGTGCCAAGAGAAGTACGAAAATATTAGAAATCATACATTCAGATATTTGTTGTCCATATATGAACATACAAAGTCCGAAATACTTAATCTCTTTTATTGATGATTACTCACGATACATGTATATCTACATGCTTCATAAAAAAATGAAGCACTTGAAGCCTTTAAGTTTTTTAAGGCTGAATTAGAGCAACAATGTGATAAACAAATTAAGATCGTGAGAACTGATAGAGGTGGAGAATATTACAGTAGATACACTTAGAATGGACAGGCACCTGGTCCATTTGCAAAGTTTCTCCAAGAACATGGGATTGTTGCCCAATATACAATGCCTGGTTTTTCTGACCAGAATGGCGCAGCTGAGAGGAGAAACCAAACATTATTGTCCAAGGTGAAGAGCATGTTTAGTAGCTCCAAACTTCCTAAATCATTGTGGACTAAATCTCTTAGGACAGCGGTGTATATGTTAAATCGAGTTCCAACTAAAGTTGTCCCAAAGACGCCATTTGAATTATTTAAAGGTTGGAAATCGAGTTTGCAACATATACGCATTTGGGGTTGTCTTTCAGAAATAAGAGTTTATAACCCACATGAAAAGAAACTGGACCCAAGAACTATAAGTGGATATTCATTGGATATGCTGAAAAATCCAAAGGGTGCAGATTCTATTGTTCATCTCACAATACTAGTATTGTGGAATTAAGAAATGCAAAATTTCTTGAGAATGATTTGATTAGTAGGAGTGATCATTCAAATGACATAGTTCTTGAGAAAGATCACATTAATTTAAAACCCTCCAATTCAAATGATAGATTGGTTGCTATTCACACCCCTCAAGACCAAATGGGTGTTAGGCAACCGATTACTGAAGTTCCACAAATCGCTGATGAAAATCCAGTAGATCAAGTTGTTAATGAAGAACAACAAAAAATTGTTGATCAACCAAACAGCCTGAGGAGATCTACTAGAATAAGAAGATCAGCTATATCTAGTGATTATGTTGTGTATTTACAAGAATCGATTTTAACATTGGAGCCGAAAATGATCCTGAAACGTTTTTACAAGCCATGAAGTGTAATGAGTCAAACTTATGGTTTAATGCTATGAAAGAAGAGATGAATTCTATGGCATTTAATGGAGCTTGGGATCTTGTTCAGTTGCCCGATGGTATGAAAGTCATTGGATGTAAATGTGTTTTCAAAACAAAGAAAGACTCATTAGGCAACATTGAAAGATATAAAGCAAGACTCATAGCTAAAGGGTTCACTCAGTAGGAAGGAATCGACTACAAGGAGATTTTTTCTCCTGTATCTAAGAAAGATTCTCTCCGTATCATTTTAGCATTAGTTTCATATTTTGACTTAGATTTACAACAAATGGATGTGAAAACAGCTTTTCTCAACTGAGAGGAAGAAGTTTATATAAAACAACCTGAACGATTCTTCTCTAGTAATGATGAGCATTTGGTATGTAAGCTTAAAAAATCTATACATGGATTGAAACAAACTTTCCGTCAATGGTATTTGAAATTTCATGATGTTATCTCTTCATTCGGATTCGTAGAGAACATCATGGATCAATGTATATAGCAGAAGGTTAATGAGAGTAAGATTTTTTTCCTTGTTCTATATGTGGATGATATATTACTTGCAACCAATGACAAGAGTTTGTTATATGAGGTGAAACAATTTCTCTCTAAAAACTTTGATATGAAGGATATGAGCGATGCATCTTATGTCATTGGCAATAAGATACATAGAGATCGAATTAGAGGTATTCTAGGTCTTTCTCAAGAAACCTATATCGACAAAATTTTAGAAAGATATCAGATGAAAGATTGTTCACCAAGTGTAGCTCCCATTGTGAAAAGAGATAAATTCAATTTAAGCCAATGCCCAAATAATGATTTAGAGCGGGAACAAATGAAAAACATTCCTTAAGCTTCTACTGTCGGAAGCTTGATGTATGCTCAGGTTTGCACTAGACCTCACATTGCATTTGTTATTGGGATGTTGGGAAGATATCAGAGTAATCCAAGTTTAGACTATTCGAAAGCTGCAAAGAAAGTAATGAGGTACCTTCAAGGGACCAAAGATTATATGCTTATGGTCAGAAAAACTGAGAATTTTGAAGTAATTGGCTACTCTAATTCAGACTACGCCGGCTGCATTGATTCACGAAAATCCACTTCAGGATATATTTTCATGCTAGCTGGTGGAGCTGTATCTTATGGGAGTGCAATGCAGACATTAACTGCTACTTCCACTATGGAAGCTGAGTTCGTAGCTTATTTTGAGGCAACCTCACATGGTGTATAGTTGAAGATTTTCATTTCGAGGCTTAGAATTATAGATTCTATATCTAGACCATTAAAAATATATTGTGACAATTCAGCTGCTGTTTTTATGGCTAAAAATAACAAAAGTGGTAGTCGAAGCAAGCACATCGACATTAAATATTTAGCCATACGAGAACGTGTTAAATATAAGAAATTAATTATCGAGCACATTAGCACTGAATTGATGATTGCAGATCCTTTGACTAAAGACATGCCACCATTGAAATTTAAGGATCATATAAAAAGAATGGGACTTGGTTCCTTTATATGATTTTGTTGTAAGAACAAATTTAATGAAACTATGATGTGATATTTTCTCATATTTTTTGTGCACACATTCATTAATTTGAGATATATCAATAAAGTTGGACCTCGAATAAACATAAAGTTTATTCATTAATGATAGGATCGAATAACTGATGAAAGAGTGTTTAGAAAGGGGGTAGAATAAACACTCACGATTATTCTAATCTTTTCGAAGGTTGAGTCAGTTTAGTGACAAACTGAAACTCAAAATCTTGTCAGTCGATATAAATCAGTTCACAATAAACTGCGGAAATAAACTAACTTATAGATAGAATAAAAATGGAATAAGAACACACAAATTTTATGGATGTTCGGAGATTTCAACACTCCTACGTCACCCCTTCTATCACAAAGATAGGATATCCACTAAAAGACTTTGATCGATACAAACACTTGTACAGACCCACTTCAGTTTGGACTTAACAATGCCAAAACTGAAACTCTTAGCTTACAAAATGTTTCTGTAGAGCCCAAAATCAGTACGCGTAAAACCCATGCATTTATTTAATTGTTAAATTATTTAATCAAGTTTAAAATGATTTATAGCGATGCATGCTCTATTTAATTGCATCATTTTAAATTATTTATGTTCATGTGATGCACGTCAAAATATGTTCTTGAGTTTCATGTTTCAGGAGATTATTCGATGCGAGATCGAGGAAAAGAGACCGACGACGATTTTGGACATTTTTAAAATGTGGTATTTTATTTTAAGTTAGAATTGGTGTATTTTAAATTATTTATTAAGTTTCTAGCATTTTTAAAGCTTAATTTAGGTGGAGTTTTGTAGATTTTGCGGAGTCGTAAGTTGTTTGCAAAATTCAGTAAGTTTGAATTCTTGTTGGAGAAGGTAGCGTTTTTGGGTCATATAATATCTAGCAGTGGTATCGAGGTGGATCCAGCTAAGTTAGCAGCAGTTAAGCAATGGGTTGAACCGAAGAATGCTTCAGCGTTCCGCAGTTTCTTAGGCTTAGTAGGCTACTACCGAAATTTATTCAGGGGTTTTTTGATATCAATGCCACTCACTTCATTGACCAAAAAGACTGCTAAATTCAATTGGAGTGATGAGTGCCAGAAGAGCTTTGATACTTTGAAGCAAGCTCTTATCACAGCGCCAGTGTTAGCCATGCCAGCAGGCGCAGTTTTGATGCAGCATTGTCGGGTTATAGTTTATGCCTCTAGACAGTTGAAAGTGCATGAGAAGAATTATCCGACTCATGATCTTGAGTTAGCTGCCGTCGTCTTTGCGTTGAAGATATGGAGACATTACTTGTATGGCGAGAAATGCAAAAAATTTACCGATTACAAGAGTCTCAAGTATTTCTTCACGCAGAAAGAATTGAATATGAGACAAAGACGGTGGTTGGAGTTGGTAAAAGACTACGATTGTGAGATTAGCTACCATCCTGGAAAGCAAACGTTGTGGCAGACGCCTTGAGCAAAAAATTTGCAGTTGTAGCACAGTTGTCAGTGCAGAGATCTTTCCAGTCAGAGATTCAGAGTTTTGGGTTGGAGGTTTATCCTAAGGGCAGATCCCATAAGCTGTCTAATCTGACAGTCCAATCTTCTTTGCTAGACCGAATCCGTAAGGGTCAGTCGTCCTATGAGCAGTTGCAGAAATGGAGACTGAAGGATGAGACCAAGGGCAGTGTACTCTACACAGTGTCCGATGGTATTTTGAGATACAGAGTTAGAATGTGGGTGCCTAGTGTTGATTCAATCAGAGAAGATATTCTGACAGAGGCACATGCATCTCCGTATTCTATCCATCCAGGAGGTACCAAGATGTACAAGGATTTGCAGATTTTGTATTTGTGGCAAGGTATGAAGAGAGACATCCGCTGATTTGTGTCTGAATGCCTTACTTGTCAACAAGTGAAGGCAGAGCATCAGAGGTCAGCAGGAATGCTCAAGACACTCCCTATCCCCGAGTGGAAGTGGAAGAATATCACCATGAATTTCGTTGTTGGGTTGCCGAGGTCAGTCAGAGGATCCAATGCTATTTGGGTTATTGTGGATCGACTTACCAAGTCGGCACACTTCTTGCCAGTGAAGAAGACTTTCTCCATGACACAGTATTGGGAGCTCTATATCAGAGAGATAGTTCGATTGCACGGGATCCCAGTTTCTATTGTGTTCGACAGGGACCCGAGGTTTACATCGTCTTTTTGGAAGAGTTTGCATGCAACCATGGGGACGAAGTTGCTATTCCGTATAGCTTTTCACCCGCAGACAGATGGCCAGTCTGAACGAGTGATTCAGATTTTGGAGGATTTGTTAATGGCCTGTGTGATCGATTTCCATGGGACTTGAGAATCAAAGCTACCTCTAGTGGAGTTTACATACAACAACAGCTTTCAATCATCTATAGGTATTGCTCCCTACGAGGCATTGTATGGAAAGAAGTGCAGATCACCGATTCATTGGGATGAAGTCGGTGAAAGATCAGAACTTAGTCCAGAGATTGTTCAGCAAACTGCAGATGTGGTGGTCAAGATCCGAGACAGGATGAAGACCGCCCAGAGTCGTTAAAAGAGTTATGCTGATAAGAGGAGAATGGATCTCGAGTTCGCCGTAGGAGATCACGTTTTCGTAAAAATAGCACCTATGAAGGGTGTAATGAGATTTGGGAAGAGAGGCAAGCTGAGTCCGAGATTTATTGGACCGTTCGAGATTCTTGACAGGGTTGGCACAATAGCTTTTGTGTAGCCCTACCGTCGAATCTTGCCGGTGTACATAATGTGTTCCACGTCTCGATGCTGAGGAAGTACCTAGTGAATCCTTCGTATGTTTTGAGTTTTGAGCCGTTGCAGTTGGCTCTAGATCTGTCGTATGAGGAAAGACCTGTCCAAATCCTAGACAGACATGAGTGGAGACTTCGGAACAAGGTGACCAAGTTGGTCAAAGTCTGGTGGCTGAATCAAACAGTGGAGGAGGCCACTTGGGAGACAGAAGCAGATATGAGAAGTCGCTATCCGGAACTCTTTGGTAAGATTTAATTTCGAGGACGAAATTTATTTAAGTGGGAGATGAACTGTAGAGCCCAAAATCAGTTTTCGTAAAACCCATACATTTATTTAATAGTTAAATTATTTAATCAATTTTAAAATGATTTATAGTGATGTGTGATATATTTAATTGCATCATTTTAAATTTTTATGTTCTTGTGATGCACGTTAAAATATTTTCTTGAGTTTCATGTTTCAAGCGATTATTCGATACGGGATCGAGGGAAAGAGACCGGCGACGATTTCGACGATTTTTAAACTGTGGTATTTTATTTTAAGTTAGGATTGGTGCATTTTAAATGATTTATTAAGTTTCTATCATTTTTGAAGCCTAATTTAATTTTTAGGTGGATTTATGATTTTTAAATTTTTAAAGGTTTGCCACTTGTACATTTTTATTTTTAATTAAGAGATTTTATTAAAGTTAAAAGTGGGTTAACATTTTCATTAACATTTTTAATTATTAATTAAACACTTTTCCCCCTAATTACCCTCTATTTACATGCACACACCCACATTTACATACAAATATACACGATACACACCAACTCATATTGCATTTATCTTGTTTTTGTTTTTTGAGAGCAAAACCTAGGGTTGTATAAGCAAGAGCAGCCGCCCCCTCCCTCTCCAATTTTCCAGCAAATTTTTGTTGGGTTTCTTCAAGAAAATCGAGCCACAAATCGTTCCCAATAAACCTTCACATCTTCCCCGCTTCGGTGTCGTCGTTTCGATAACGTTAAATATCAAAAGGCATGTATATTTTTTCATTTATGCATTGATCTCGTCATAGTATTTGTTTTTATGTTTATTATGCGTAAAAATCCATGTATGTTGTAAAAAGTTTGAGCAAAAATTTGTTGGATCGGTTTTGAAACGATTTTAGATCTGAAAACTCAAAATTTGATGTCATTTTAAATACTGCAACTTTTCGGTCAATTTTATGGAACAACTTTCAACATATAAAACATATAACTTTTGGATACATTCGATTTGACAGTAAATTCGAAATATTTGGATAAGAAATGTGTGAGTTATGATTGTTTTCGTGGGACTGCTCGAAATGCGTTTTTCTGAAAATGCGTTCTTGATGTATTCTTGAAGTTTTATTGTTGCAGGCTTCGTTGGGGATCAATGGGTGATCGCTGCTGCGTTTAAGTACATCAAGAATAATGTTGGGATGATTGTTTGTGTTTTGTTTCTTGTCGTTAGGCACTTGGTTGAAATAGAAGTCATAGGAATTGATTTGGTGTCAAATGTCGTGTTCACGGATTGGGTTGCGTCGTTTGTGATGCGTAGTTGTTTTAGGGTGTTTGTAGGAGTTTTATTATCTAATGCCCCAAATTCGACGACTGTCCTCATTGTACCAAGATGTGTCTTTTCAGCATGCTTATGTCCTCACTCACACGCACCCTAAAAAATTTCCCAGAGGGTCACCCATCCCAGAATTGCCCAAGTCAAGAACACTTAACTTTGGAGTTCTTATGTGATGAGCTACCGAAAAGAAGATGCATCTTATTGATATGAGTCGTACATATCAAATCTTTTAAGCCCTCTTCAACTGTATAGTCCATTACATTGAACAGTTTCGAAATCCCCCTCTTTCCGGTGTAAGATCGGTTCATTCATGTACCCTCCGCCTAGAAGCCTGCCAGGAGCCGCTCATTGTCCGTGTAATCTCATGACACCGGCGATCACCCCTCGCCTTCTTCGGCCCCGGGCCTCACATGCCCACCAGCTTCCGCTTGGTTCGTCCCCGAACCACACCGTACTAGAAGAGGTCGGCTCTGATACCAATTCTAATGCCTCAGATTCGACGACTGTCTTCACTGTACGAAGACGTGTCTTTCCAGCATGCTTATGTCCTCACTCACACGCACCCTAAGAAACTTCCCAGGGGGTCACCCATCCCAGAATTGCCCTAAGTCAAGCACACTTAACTTTGGAGTTCTTATGTGATGAGCTACTGAAAAGAAGATGCATCTTATTGGTATGAGTAGTACATATCAAATCTTTTAAGCACTCTTCAACTGTACAGTCCATTACATTGAACAGTTTTCGAATCCCCCTCCTTCCGGTGTAAGATTGGTTCATTCATGTTCCCTCCGCCTAGAAGCCTGCCAGGAGCCGCTCATTGTCCGTGCAATCTCATGACACCGGCGATCATCTCCCGCCCTCTTCGGCCCCGGGCCTCACATGAGCTAACTCAATTGGTACAAGGATTGCTGCCAAGATCTATAAAAGTCCAGGAGGTCTTGGGTTCTAATCCTGAGGAGGTAAAGCTCCAGTGCCTGAGCTGGTTAAGTCCTATGAGTAATGGGTAATGGGATAACCGTGAGGGGACTTAAGCCCAATCGGGATAGCCCATGTGCATTACATATTAAGTGCCATAGCATCCTATGATAGGTCTTGCGGCATTGGTTCATGGTCCGTACGATCGAGTTAGGAAGAATAAGCCTTAGGTGTAGTGTTTTCCCGTTAGTTCGCGTTTCCAGCACCTACACGGACCCGTAGCCGGACCTTGGCACGGGGTCCGTGCACTTTTTCCTTCAAAATGTGAATTTCCAGCACCTACACGGACCCCGACAAGGACCGTTACACGGGGTCCGTGTCCCTTTTATAAAATAAAAAAAATAAAATAAAATAATTTTTTTATATGAATATAAAATATAGGATTTGTTTTGTGGAGATGAATATAAAATATAGGATTTTTTTGGGGGTTCTATGTCATGGTTCAATACGATGATTAAACGAGGTCAAGCCACGAGTGATTTAGAATGTTATAAGCTATTTATTTATTTCGGTGGTAAGCACAAGTACCTACGTCTAAGCTATGAAAGATAAGTTTTTGAACTCATGTTAGTATGTGCAGCAGTGGCCCCAAGCGAGATCCAACGAATCCCTCAACCCCAAGTAAGTATGTTCGACGTGCAAAAGAAAATATTTTTATGTTTTTGAGGTATGCTAAATGTCTTGTGACCAAATTATGAACGGGTTTGGAAGTCGGTGAACTTGGCCGAGGACCTTTCCACCCCGGTAAAATATGACCGAGTTTTGATCAAGATTGGAAAGAGGTAAAGTATGACCAGAGACCAATCCATCTGGTAAAGTATGACCGGGGATCTTATGTATGTGGGATTAGAAAGCGGTAAAGTATGATGAGGGACCAATCCACCCAGTACTGTGGTTTAGTCTGATCAGGCACATTTATGTATGGGTCACTTGCTTTGAAACATGCATCTACGCAAAATTATGTTATGTATGCTCAAGTATGTACGATGCAAGCATGTTTATGAAAATTTTTACGATGATGGCACGTCTATGTTATGTATGTATGTCCAAGATTATGTATGCAATGTTCAAGTTCAAGTATGTACGCTCTATTTTTAAAGATTCATGTGGTTTTATTACGTATTACTTGTTATTTCCAGTTTATACATGTTAAGTCTTTAGACTCACTAGACTTGATCGATGCAGGTGAGGATGACTATGAGGAGACGAGTGGTGTGGACCAATGAGCCGTCTTGGACTGAGCAGGAGGCTAAACCCGAGGACCGCCCATGTTTTTAAGAAATTATGCAATGTTTCAAATACTCTGATTTTCACGTTTTGTTTATGATGTTTAATCAAGTATTTTTCTTTAGCAAACTTTATTGGGGATCTCTTTTATTGCTAATATTTTGGACGAACAGTTGGTTGATGACCGAAATTTGAAAGTTTATTTTGTATTTAAGAAAATTTTTATTTTTTCTCAAATTTTAAAGTAGATAAAAGTACGGTACGTTACAGTTGGCATCAAAGCGGTGTTCTTGTAAAGGGTTATGCCTACTGTCAGTTGCGAGAAGCTCACGAAGTCACACCTCAAGTCCGTAAGTTTTAAAGTTTTAAATTCTTTCATGTAATATGTATCCAGTCATGATTTCAGCATGTGCATGTTTGAGTAAAATTACGTGCATCTCATGATATTAGTATTATGTTCATCCATGTTGGGTTTACGTATTGGGTAAATATTGGAATAATATGCCTCCCAGACGTAGGATTGTGCCTGAAGCAGGCGATGAGATTAGGGAAGCCCAAGATGGGGAG
Organism: Primulina huaijiensis; assembly: GCF_012295235.1. Classification (NCBI taxonomy): domain Eukaryota; kingdom Viridiplantae; phylum Streptophyta; class Magnoliopsida; order Lamiales; family Gesneriaceae; genus Primulina; species Primulina huaijiensis. Next base: position 8,214,788 of record NC_133312.1, read on the forward strand.
AGGGTCACTCCTCCTCGTCCACCCCCAGATATGCAGGCTCAGATGCTTGCAAGGATGACGCAGTTCTTCGCGTAGTTTGCGGGGAACCAGACTCCAGTGGATACAGGGGCGAGGCCCAGACCGGAGGTAGTTTACGAGAGAGTTAGGAGGATTGATCCGAAGCAGTTTTCAGGGACTACTGACCCGATGGTAGCGGAAAGATGGATTAAGTCCATCAAAGCAATCCTTGCGTTTATGGAGCTGCAGGATTTAGACAAAATTAGATGTGCCACCTTCTTGTTGACTGGAGACGCCAGACTATGGTGGGAAAGTGCATCTGTGTCGGTTAATTTGCAGACTTTGACTTGGAACGGTTTCAAGGAGGTCCTTTACTCCAAGTACTTCACTGAGGAAGTACGCTCCATATTGACTAGGGAGTTCATGACGCTACGACAGGGAGACAGCAGCGTGGAAGACTTCGTCATGAAGTTCGAGAGGGGGTGTCACTTTGTACCCCTGATTGCGAATGATGCCCGGGAGAAGCTGAGGCATTTTATGGATGGGTTGCAGCTGATCTTGCGCTGTGATGTCAGGGTTTCTAGTCCTACTACCTATGTTGTTGCCGTATCTAGAGCCTTGGCGGCAGAGTAGGACCAAAGCGATATCGAGAGTGATAGGCAGGGCAAGAGGCCCTATCAGGCACCTCAGCAGCAGCAGCGAACCCAGTTTAAGAAGCCTTTCCAGGGGCAGCAGGGAAAGAGGCCATTTCAGTGACTGCCGAAAGGCAAGGGTCCTATTCCTCAACAGAAGGCTTCTTAGAGACCCGTTGAGTACTCAGTGTGCCCGAAGTGCAACCTCCAGCATCTGGGACAATGTTTATATGGATCAGTCAAGTGCTTTAAATGCGGAGCCAGCGATCATAGGTTGAAGGACTACCCACAATGGAGGCAGCCGACCCAAGGTAGAGTGTTCGCCATGCAGGCAGAGGAGGCGAACCCAGACACGACCCTGTTGACTTGTAACTAATTTAATTCAGCACCGCATTATTCTTGTTATGCATGTTTTGAATTTATTTGGGGATTATTAGTTTGCTAGTTAATATTTTGGTGACTTGGGATAGAAATTTTCTGCTATGCTTGAGGTTAAGATTAGAATTTTTGGGATATAAGTTGTGTTGTGCTAACGTCTCTCAGAAAATATTTTCATAAAGAGTGTAGCCACAAAGGCCTTGATAGATTCAGGGGCCACTCACTCTTTTTTTTGTAGACTTTCGCTAATCATCTAGACGTCAAGTCTATTGGACTTGACGTGATCTATTCAGTGAAAGTCCCATCAGGAGAAGAGTTATTAGCTACTAGCATGGTCAGAGACATCGACCTTGAACTACAGGGCCACTTAGTGTATGCCTATTTGATTGTGTTGCCAATGCCAGAATTTGATATCATTTTGGGAATGGACTGGCTGACAAAGAACAAAGTTCTTATTGACTTTCAGAAAAGTTCAGTGTTGGTAAGACCTTTGGGCATGGAGCAGTTTCTCTTTGAGCCAGATAGATGGAAGAGTTTCCCTTGCATGATCTCCTGCATGCAAGCATGAAGACTTATTCACAAGGGTTGTCAGGCTTTCTTGGCTAGCATTATTTTTGCATCTGGCATACCCACTTCATCATTATCTGTTGTACCAGTGGTCAGAGATTTCCCTGACGTTTTTCCTGATGACGTCATAGGCCTTCCGCCAGAGAGAGAAGTGGAGTTCGTGATTGATCTTGTGCCAGGCACTGTGCCAATCTCAAAGGCACAGTACCGTTTAGCTCAAGCTGAGATGTTAGAGCTCAAGCAGCAAATTCAGGAGCTCTTAGACAAAGAATTCATCCGCCCTAGTTTCTCACCATCGGCGCACCAGTACTCTTCGTAAAGAAGAAGGATGGAAGCATGAGGTTGTGTATCGATTACCGAGAACTAAACAAGATAACAATCAAGAATAAATACCCACTTCCAAGGATCGAGTACTTGTTTGATCTGTTGCAGGGAGCTACAATGTTCTCTAAGATAGATCTACGATCTGGGTATCATCAGCTGAGAGCAAAGGATGCAGATGTCCATAAGACAGCCTTTAGAACATGGTATGGGCATTACGAGTTCTTAGTGATGCCATTCGGACTGACGAATGCTCCAACAATTTTTATGGACTTGATGAACCGAGTATTCCAACCCTACCTAGATTAGTTCGTCATAGTGTTCATTGACGACATTCTGATATACTCGAAGAGCCATGAGAAGCACCGTCAGCATTTGGGTACAGTTTTGCAGATTTTGCGGAGTCGCAAGTTGTTTGCAAAATTCAGTAAGTGTGAATTCTGGTTGGAGAAGGTAGCATTTTTGGGTCATATAATATCTAGCAGTGGTATCGAGGTGGATCCAGCTAAGGTAGCAGCAGTTAAGGAATTGGTTGAACCGAAGAATGCTTCAGAGATCCGCAGTTTCTTAGGCTTAGCAGGCTACTACCGGAAATTTATTCAGGGATTTTTTTCGATAGCTGTGCCACTCACTTCATTGACCAAGAAGAATGCTAAATTCATTTGGAGTGATGAGTGCTAGAAGAGCTTTGATACTTTGAAGCAAGCTCTTATCACAGCGCCAGTGTTAGCCATGCCAGCAAGGCAAGGAAATTTTGTATTAAACACCGATGCATATAAGCTCGGTCTAGGTGCAGTTTTGATGCAGCATGGTCGGGTTATAGCTTATGCCTCTAGACAGTATAAAGTGCATGAGAAGAATTATCCGACTTATGATCTTGAGTTAGCTGCCGTCGTCTTTGCGTTGAAGATATGAAGACATTACTTGTATGGCGAGAAATGCCAAATATTTACCAATGACAAGAGTCACAAGTATTTATTCACGCAGAAAAAAATGAATATGAGACAAAGACGGTGGTTGGAGTTGGTAAAAGACTACGATTGTGAGATTAGCTATCATCCGGGTAAAGCTAACGTTGTGGCAGCCGCCTTGAGCAGAAAAATTGCAATCGTAGCACAGTTGTCAGTGCAGAGATCTCTTCAGTCAGAGATTCAGAGTTTTGGGTTGGAGGTTTATCCTAAGGGCAGATCCCCTAAGCTGTCTAATCTGAAAGTCCAATCTTCTTTGCTAGACCGAATCCGTAAGGGTCAGTTTTCCGATTAGCAGTTACAGAAATGGAGACTGAAGGATGAGGCCAAAGGCAGTATACTCTACACAGTGTCTGATGGTATTGTGAGATACAGAGGTAAAATGTGGGTGCCGAGTGTTGATTCAATCAAAGAAGATATTCTGACAGAGGCACATGCATCTCAGTATTCTATCCATCCAGGAGGTACGTAGATGTACAAGGATTTGCAGATTTTGTATTGGTGGCCAGGTATGAAGAGAGACATCCGATTTGTGTCTGAGTGCCTTACTTGTCAACAAGTCAAGGCAGAGCATCAGAGGCCAGCAGGAATGCTCAAGCCACTCCCTATCCCCGAGTGGAAGTGGGAGAATATCACCATGGATTTTGTTGTTGGGTTGCCGAGGTCAGTCAGAGGATCCAATGCTATTTGGGTTATTGTGGACCGACTTATCAAGTCGGCACACTTTTTGCCGGTGAAGACGATTTTCTTCATGACGCAGTATGCGAAGCTCTATATCAGAGAGATAGTTCGATTGCATGGGATCCCAGTTTCTATTGTGTCCGACAGGGACCCGAGGTTTACATCGTCCTTTTGGAAGAGTTTGCATTCAGCCATGGGGACGAAGTTTCTATTCAGTATAGCTTTTCACATGCAGACAGATGGCCAGTCTGAACGAGTGATTCAGATTTTGGAAGAGTTGTTAAGGGCCTATGTGATCGATTTCCATGGGACTTGAGAATCAAAGCTACCTCTAGTGGAGTTTACATACAACAACAGCTTTCAATCATCTATAGGTATTGCTCCCTACGAGGCATTGTATGGAAAGAAGTGCAGATCACCGATTCATTGGGATGAAGTCGGTGAAAGATCAGAACTTAGTCCAGAGATTGTTCAGCAAACTGCAGATGTGGTGATCAAGATCTGAGACAGGATGAAAACCGCCCAGAGTCGTCAAAAGAGTTATGCTAAAAAGAGGAGAATGGATCTCGAGTTTGTTGTAGGTGATCACGTTTTCGTAAAAATAGCACCTATGAAGGGTGTTATGAGATTTGTGAAGACAGGCAAGTTGAGTCTGAGATTTATTGGACCGTTCGAGATTCTTGACAGGGTTGGGACAATAGTTTTCGTATAGCCCTACCGTCGAATCTAGCCGGTGTACATAATGTGTTCCACGTCTCGATGCTGAGAAAGTACCTAGCAAATCCTTCGCATATTTTGAGTTTTGAGCCATTGCTGTTGGCTCCAGATCTGTCGTATAAGGAAAGACTTGTCCAAATCCTAGACAGACAGGATCGGAGACTTTGGAACAAGGTGACCAAGTTGGTCAAAGTCCGGCGGCTGAATCAATCAGTGGATAAGGCCAGTTGGGAGACAGAAGCAGACATGAGAAGTCGCTATCCGGAACTCTTTGGTAAGATTTAATTTCGAGGACGAAATTAATTTAAATAGGGGAGGAACTGTAGAGCCCAAAATCAGTACGCGTAAAACCCGTGCATTTATTTAATTGTTAAATTATTTAATCAAGTTTAAAATGATTTATAGCTATGCATGATCTATTTAATTGCATCATTTTAAATTATTTATGTTCATGTGATGCACGTTGAAATATTTTCTTTAGTTTCATGTTTCAGGCGATTATTCGATGCGGGATTGAGGAAAAGAGACATGCGACGATTTCAGCGATTTTTAAAATGTGGTATTTTATTTTAAGTTAGGATTGTTGCATTTTAAATGATTTATTAAGTTTCTAGCATTTTTAAAGCCAAATTTAATTATTAGGTGGATTTATGATTTTTAATTTTTTAAAGGTTTGCCACTTGTACATTTTTATTTTTAATTAAGAGATTTTATTAAAGTTAAAAGTGGGTTAACATTTTCGTTAACATTTTTAATTATTAATTAAACACTTTTCCCCCTAATTATCATCTATTTACACGCACACACCCCATTTACATACACTTATACACGATACACATCAACTCATATTGCATTTGTCTTGTTTTATTTTTTGAGAGCAAAAACCTAGGGTTCTATAAACAAGAGCAGCCGCCCCCTCCCTCTCCAATTTTCCAGCAAATTTTCGTTGGGTTTCTTCAATAAAATCGAGCCACTAATCGTTTCGGATAAACCTTCGCATCTTCCCCGCTTCGGTGTCGTCGTTTCGATAATGTTAAATATCAAAAGGCATGTATATTCTTTCATTTAAGGATCGATCTCGTCATAGTATATGTTTTTATGTTATTATGCGTAAAAATCCATGTATGTTGTAAAAAGTTTCAGCAAAAATTTGTTGGATCGGTTTTGAAATGATTTTAGATCTGAAAACTCAAAATTTGCTGTCATTTTAAATACTATGACTTTTCAGTCAATTTTATGGAACAACTTTCAACATATAAAACGTATAACTTTTGGATACCTTCGATTTGACTGTAAATTCGAAATATTTGGATAAGAAATGTGTGAGTTATGATTGTTTTCGTGGGACTGCTAAAACTGCATTTTTCTGAAAAATGCGTTCTTGATGTTTGCTTGAAGTTTTATTAGTGCAGGCTTTGTTGGGGATCGACGGGTGATTGCTGCTGCATTTACGTACATTGAGAATGATGTTGGGATGATTTTTGGTGTTTCGTTTTGTGTCGTTAGGCACTTGGTTGAAATAGAAATCGTAGGAATTGATTTGGTGTCAAATGTCGTGTTCACGGATTGGGTTGCGTCGTTTGTGATGCGTAGTTGTTTTGGGGTGATTGTTGGAGTTTTATTAAGTGTCATAGCATCCTAGGATGGGTCTCGGGGCATTGGTTCATGGTTCGTACGATCGAATAGCTGGTTTACTTGGTTCTAAGAATTCGTTTACCATAGTTGATTTTACAAAGGTAATGTACTTTCCTTTGTCTTCATTCAATCTTGGCTGTGTATCACTTGCAGAATTTTCAACATCACTGTTAAAACCTAAACCAGTTTTATCATCAACTGATTTTTGTGAATTCTGCATTTCAGTCAATGTAACTGAAGACTTGTTCCAAGCTTGAATCAGTTCAGTTTTTTTTGATATTTCAGTTTTTAACTGATATATCAAAGCTTGATTCTCAATCATTTCAGCCTTTTGCTTTGCAATCTCCTTTTTTATACTCAACACTTCAACTGACTCATCAGTTTCAGTTATGTTGTCATTGGGATAATTTTTCTCAACTTTGATCTTCTCAAATGATCAAGTTTGTGATACTCATTTACCATGTCATTAAATGTGGTAATGAGTTCCTCACGAGTGAAATCAGTAGAACTGAAGTCAAATGCCTGATCACTTGTAGGCTCTAGTTCAGCATCATCTGCCATTAAACACTTGACTTCCTCTTCATCATCACTTGAACTGATTGGGCTTTCAGGTTCTGACTCCTCGCTGTCAGTTTCTGCCCACTTTGATTTACTCTCTTCAGCTATGAGTACCTTATGTTTCTTTTTGAATGACTTCTTGTCATCCTTGGTTCTTCTTTTGTGCTCATAGGGCTTTTCTCTCTTATCAGTTGATCTTCGACCATCCTTCTTTGGATTGGGACAGTAGGCAATGAAATGACTAGTCTTGCCACAGTTGTAGCAAGCATAAGATTCTTCCTTTGAGTTGCTTTTCTGGTATTGTTTCTGGAAATTTCCGTGGTTTCTTCGCATGAATCTTCCAATTTTCTCGATAAACAATGACATTGCGTCATCACTCAATTTATCAGAAGATTTGTCAATTGAACCAGTTGGTTCAATGTTGACAGCAGTTAAGGCAGCTGTGACATTTGATGTAGAATGTTCTCCTTCTCTGGTTTGTAGTTCAAACTCCTAAGCCTTTAGAATAGTGAACAAATCATGAAGTTCGACTTGCAACTGTTCCTTCAACAAAAGATGTGCAACCATCTTCTTCTGCTCCTCAATGCTCCTCTGCTGAAGCTCAGTTGTACACCGATGATAACTTATCTTTGGCCAACATCGACGAGGTTATCCAATCAGTTTCCTCTGATATTCAGCTTAATATTTTATCTACAGTAACAGCTGAAGAGCCTCAGGGACAGAACAACCAGCAGAAGAACAATTTTTGGTTCCAACTGAAGAGCCAGTTCAGCCGTCTGCCATGACTGAACGGGCAAATATTTCAGAAACTGAAGAACAAATTCAGTCAACCACCTTGACTGAACAGGTAGTAACTAACAGAAAGTGCCTGTTGAAGAGCCAAGCTTGATTGAACAACCAGTCGCTGAGACTGTTCCGAATCTAGCTGAAGAAACAGTTCAAGCTGGTCAACTGAAAAGCCAGGCACTATATCAGCTGATGAGCTTGTCAACGAGCCATTTTTTATCTCAGCTAATACTCAAACTGAAGAAGCTTCAAAGATTGCTGCTGATCAAACTTCTTCTTCTCCTCCTCAAATTAAAGAAGTTTTAATAGAAAATGTTCCGGAAATTACAGAAGTTGAAACAACTGACAGGACTTTAGTGATTTTTGATCAACGAAATCAGGAAGAGGCACCAGAAACCTCTGGAGCCATGTCTCCTAGTATTCACATAGAAATTGAATCTATGTTTGAAGAGATTCAAGCTATTCAGAACAACCTGGTTAGTATGATGACTTCTATTTCGGGCATCAAATCAATTCAGCTGGCGCATACAATGAAGATTGATACAATGAAGGAGAACACTTTCGAAAGTCTTCAAAAGATCACATCAGATGTTACGAATTTGTTCTTCCATTTGGATCAAATTAGGAAAGACAAGGCGTCAGCTGAAGCACATTTCAATACACAAGAAATGTTCAACAAACCCTTCAATTTCTTGCAAAACTCTCTCACCAGAAGGATGTACACTATGCAAGATCTTCTGATGAATATTGTTTCTACCATCAGCTCAGAGGTTAAATCTTTATCCAAGAAGGTGGAGGCGTTTGACAAAAAGGGGGGAAGATAAAGAAGAAGACAAACAGCAGATATCCAATAAGAGATCTAGTCAATCAACTGATCAACAACCAGCCAATAAGAGAGCAAAGAAATAGATGATCAATTAGAAGACAGTCTCTTCATCTATTCAGTTGAAGATTATGGCAGATTTTGTTAGTTACAAAATTCTTAAAGATTATTTCATTCTTTTATTCTTTGTACGAATCTGTACATTAGAAGAGTTATTTTATCTACAAAGAGTTCGAAGATTAGTTTTTGTTTGTTCGGTTGCAGTTAATCAGTTAATATATTCCAAGTTTTGTCAAACACCAAAAAGGAGGAAATTGTTGGAAACTAAATTTCGGTTGTTTGACAAACTAAGTGCGTAAATTATTTGAACTTAACTGATCGAGAAGTTCGTTAATAACTGAATAAATATTCAACTGACAGTTGCCTATAACTGAAGTTTAAAGAGCATATTATCAAAGGCAACTGAAACCAGCTGAATTGAACTTACGCAGTCAACTGACTGATCAGTTACTACATTCAGTTGTGAGCTTATCGTCTATTGCTTATCAGCTGATCCTTCAGCTGTACACATCATCAGTTAACGAAAAGGACATTTAACTGACAACAGTACAAAGCAGATAGTGGGAATGCCGCATATCAGATAGCTACAGTGTACGAATGTCAAAGGTATATCGACGTAGCAATCAACGGATATAAAGGATTCAAATTGTATTGAATATTACCGTTGAAGAAAAGCCTATAAATAGCAGAAGAAAACAGCTGAGAAACACATCTAACTACTAAGAACTACTACCAACGAACTTGCTGTTACTCTGCTAAAATTCTCACTCATGTTCAAAAATTAGAAGCTCACACTTATCAGATATATTTGCAGCATTCTAGGCTACTTTTCGAGCTTACTAGCACAAATTATTTTGTTATAAATTCGATCTTTAGAGAGAACAGTTGTGCTAAGTTCAGTTAAATACTGTGAAATAGTTTGTAAGCTAAAAGTTTTAGTTTTGGCATTGTTAAGTCCAAACTGAAGTGGGTCTGTACAAGTATTTGTATCGATCAAAGTCTTTTAGTGGATATCATATCCTTTTGATAGAAGGGGTGACGTAGGAGTGTTGAAATCTCCGAACATCCATAAAATTTGGGTGTTCTTATTTCATTTTTTATTCTATCTATAAGTCAGTTTATTTCCGCACTTTATTGTGAATTGATTTATATCGACTGACAAGATTCCGAGTTTCAGTTTGTCACTAAACTGACTCAACCTTCAAAAAGATTAGAAAAATCGTGAGTGTTTATTCAACCCCCTCATCTAAACACTCTTTTACCAGTTATTCGATCCTATCAAGTGGTATCAGAGAAGTTTAATCTTGTCCCTGAATATTCTTATCCACAAAACTGATAACCATGTCTTCATTCAACAAGATTCCTATGTTTTCCAGAGAAGATTTCGACGACTGAAAAATAAAAATGCAGGCTCATCTAGCTGCACAGGACGATGACATGTGGTACGTTATTACTGACGGACCCATGAAAATATTAAAAGCAAACACACCTATTGCAATAACTGAAGGGGCACTACATCGCGTTGAAAAGCCCAGAGAGGAATGGACAACTGAGGATAATAGGAAAGCCAATCTTGACAATGTGGCTAAGGACATCTTATATAAAATGATGGATCAAGTCACTTTCAGCAAAATCAAAATGTGCAAAACTGCCAAAGAGATATGGGAGAAACTGATTTAGCTTTGTGAAGGAAACGAGCAAACCACGGAGAACAAGCTATCAGTTGCTGTTCAGAAATTTGTCAACATCAACATGAAAGCTGAAGAATCCATGCATGAATACGATGAAAGGATCAGCGGTATTATAAATGAGCTGAATGCACTGAGAAAAGTGTATACTAACAAAGAAGTAGCTCTAAAGTTTGTTAGAGGTCTTCCCAAAGAGTGAAATGTCAAGACCATGTCTATGCGTGAATCAAAGGACCATAAATTTTGATGGTTCAGCAACTGGTTCATGAGTTGGCTTATGGGTTTGGACTTAGGGTTCAGCTTCTTCTTCAGATGACTGATCATGTGAACCCGTTGGAATGATCAGCTCTTGGTCCATTTCCCAGTGCTTGATTGCCATCTGCAAAGAGATAAGATCCGAGTCCAACTGATCATACACTGCCTTGTCATTAAAATCAGTTGGACTGGTAGGATCATAGTTTTGCCACAGTTATGCAATCATCTGGCTTAGCTTCTTTGCACGGATTTGATCGAAGAAATATTTCTTCCGTTGCAAGGCTTTCCGAATCGTAGAAGCTTTGACAAACATCAGAACAAGAGCCTCTAGTTTGATGAATTTCTTCAGAACTGATTTCTTCTCTAACTTTTTAGCAAATACATTAGTTCTGAAATGGACCCAATCCTCAAAAGCTTTCAGTTGACTTGAGTCTCTTCGTCTTCTTCTATTTCTTTGATAACAGCCTGTCTATAAATAAGAATAAAGATATTAGTTAACAATAAGTCAGCAAATATGTCTACTTCAAGCAGTTCCAACTTCCCGATTTCTTCATCAACACTTCGTCAAATTGAGATTTTGAAAGAAAGCATCGAAGAGAAAGTCTGGTTAGGTGTCATGTCTTCTTGGGTTAAGGTGCATGAACTCCAAAGAATACGACGTCATGGAGAAATCCCTACAGCCAGACAAAGAGCTATTACTAGGAAGTACTTTCGGCGATTTGAAGTCACCCATGTTTCACAGCTAGTTACTGATCAAGTTCTGATGCACGTTATGTTGTGGAATGAGAGGAATATGCTTGAGAAGATATCCTCTTCAGAAACTTTTAAGAGACTGTATTGTCAAGATTTGAATAACTGGTTAAACCTAAGGCAAGATGCCGTTGAGAGAGAAGTGAATCATGTAGTTTGGTTCCGATTTTATTCAAATTGAATGAAGGTTCGATTCATTGTTGTCTCTTTTCTTATCTGCAAAACTAACTGGCATCAGTTGACAAACAGTTAACTAATTGAATACAGTAACTGATGAAAAACTAACTGAATGAACTGCAACTGACATAACAACAATAAATTGATATAATTAAGACAAGTCAATTAAACCAAGAATATTGCGAAAGTGAGAAAACTTAATCTCTGGTAATGCTTTGGTGAAGATGTCAGCAGCTTGTTGTTCAGTTGGCACATATTCCAGTCTGATTGCTTTCTTCAGAGCACGATCTCTGATGAAGTGATACCTGACATCAATGTTCTCTGTCCGAGAGTGAAGAACTGGATTATATGTGTTCGCAATTGTGCTGGTATTATCACAAAATATGGGCGATTCTTTAGCATCAATTCCATAGTCTTTCAGTTGTTGCTGAATCCATAGCAGTTGGGCACAGCAGCTTCAAGCAGCAAGATATTCTAATTCCGTTATAGAAGTAGCTATGGATGTTTGCTTCTTGCTGAACCAAGAGATCAGTCGGTCCCCTAGAAACTGACAAGATCCACTGGTGCTTTTTTGATCTAGCTTACATCCTGCATAATCTGCATCTGAATATCCAACTAAATTGAAAGTAGAATCTTTAGCATACTATAATCCCACATTTTACGTATCCTTAAGATATTTTAAAATACGTTTAGCTGCTAAAAAATATGACTGCTTAGGATTTGCCTGAAATCTAGCACACATACAAACAGAAAATACAATATCATGACGACTAGCAGTTAGGTATAATAATGAACCTATTAAACCTCTGTAGAGTGTCGTCTCAACTGATATTCCCCCTTGATCATTGTCTTGTTTAACCGATGAACTCATGGGAGTACTTGCAGCTGAACATGTTTCCATGAAAAATTTCTTGAGCAGTTCCTTCGTATATTTGGTCTGACTGATAAAAATATCAGTTTCCAGTTGCTTCACTTCCAGACCGAGAAAAAATGTCAGTTCACCCATCATACTCATCTCAAATTTGTCCTACATCAACTTGGAAAACTTCTCACATAATTTGGGGTTAGTTGACCTAAATATAATATCGTCAACATAAATTTGCACAAGTAGAATGTGATTATTCTTAGAAAATTTGAACAAAATTTTATCGACTGATCCAACAGTGAAATCATGATCAGTTAGAAATTTTGAAAGTGCTTCATACCAAGCTCTTGGAGCTTGTTTAAGACCATATAAAGCTTTGTTCAAATGATAGACATGATCAGGAAAAGAGTGATTGATAAATCTTGGAGGTAATTCAACATAAACTTCTTCCTGTAACTGGCCATTCAAGAAGGAACTCTTCACGTACATCCGATAAACTTTAAAGTTCTTGAATGATGCATAGGCAAGGAACATTCTTATTGCTTCCAGTCTTGCAACTGGTACATAAGTTTCATCGTAGTCAATTCCTTCTTCTAACATGTATCCTTGAGCTACAAGTCTTGCTTTGTTGCGTATAACTGAACCATCTTCGTTCAGTTGGTTTCTGAATACCCATTTTGTATCTATAACAGTTTTAGAAAATGATCTTGGAACTAAGTTTCAGACATTGTTATGGGTAAACTGATTGAGCTATTCTTGCATAGCATTTATCCAGTTATGATCAGCAAGAGCCTCATCAGTTTTCTTTGGTTCCAGTTGTGAAACGAAAGCAGAATGAATGAATAGGTTAAGCATTTGATTTCTAGTCCTTACCGGATCTGATGGATTACCTATCACCAATTCTGGAGGATGTGACTTCTTACATCTGAGCTCAGCATCTGTAGCATCCACATCAGCAACTGCTTCAGTTGGCAACTGAATGTTTTCTTCAGTTTCAGTTGGAGCTATATCAGTTGGTAACTGAATATTATCAATATGCTCCACCAACTGATTATCAGGAACAACTTCCAGTTCAACTTATTGATCCAATACTTCTGATTCAGGTGATTGAAGGATGTTTCGATAGATATGATTTTCTTCTTCAATATCATCCTCCAAGTTGATATCTGTTAAGCGATCAACTAGTTCAACTGGATCAGTTGGCTTATCAGTTAGCACAGATTCATCAAATACGACATGTATTGATTCTTCAACATTTAAAGTGCATTTTTAAAGACTCTATAAGCTTTACTAACTGAAGAATATCCAAGAAATATTCCCTCTGCAGATTTAGCATTAAAGGCTTTTAAAAGATTTTTGCCATTATCAAGAATAAAATATCTGCAGTCGAATATTTTGAAATATGAAACCACACTTTTTCTTCCATGCCAGATCTCATAAGGTGTTTTCACACGATTCTTATTAATCATTGATCTGTTCTGAGTATAGTATGCAGTGTTTACTGCTTCTGCCTAAAATCTTTGAGAAATACCAGAATCAGCAAGTATCGTTCTAGCAGTTTCTTTAAGGGTCCGATTTCTTCTCTCAGCTACACCATTTTGCTGAGGGGTTCTAGCTGCTGAGAGCTCATGCTTGATTCAAGTATTTTCTAAAAATGTTGAAAGATTTTGATTGATGAATTCAATCCCTCGATCAGACCTTATTCGATCAATCCCAACTGGTTTTTCATTTAATAATATTTTAAAGAGTTTAATCAGTTATGCAGCAGTTTGGTCTTTTGATTTGAGAAATATAACCCAAGTAAATCTAGAAAAATCATCCACAACTACTAGGGTGTATTTCATTCTCCCTGAACTCATGACTGGTATTGGACAAAAAAGATCCATACGTAACAGTTCTAAGCATCGAGAGGATGATTTACAACCTCTGTTTTTGAATGAAGATCTTACTTGCTTACCAAACTGACATGCTGAAAAAATTTTATCTTTTGAAAAATCTATTTTGGGCAAACCAGTTACAAGATCATGATTACTCAGATATGCAATAGATTTAAAGTTTAGGTGGTTCAGCCTCTTATGCCATAACAAGTTTTTAGAAGATTTGGAAGCTATAAAGCAAACTGGTGCATAAGGTTGATCAGTCCAACTGAATTTGTAGATATTTCCACAACGATTGTCAGTTAGGATGACCTCATCAGTTGAGTCTCTAACTGAACAAGTGTGTTTGTCAAACTGAACTGAGAAATTATTGTCGCATAACTGACTGATGATAAACAAGTTATACTTCAAATTCTCAACTAATAAAACATCTTTGACAGTAAACTTACCATGGATAAGCTTACTCTTACCCACAGTTTCACCTTTAGAGTTGTCACCAAAACTGATGTTTGGTCCTGTGTATTTGACCAGTTGAGATAGAAGACTTGTATCTCCTGCCATATGCCGTGAGCAGCCACTGTCTAGATACCAGGTGGATTCCTTGTTTGTACCTGTCACATGCAATCACACACAGTATATGATCTTGGTACCCATATTCATTTGGGTCCTACACTGATTAGCCCTTTAGGAACCTAGACTTGGACTAGTCTAACTGACTTTCCAGTTGCTGTGTTCCAAATAGTCTTTCTGAACTTTTGAGTATTATGTCTGTGGAGTGAGGAGGAAACAATATGATTTGTAACCTTTTTCAACTGACTGTTCTTTTGATACCGTTTCTGAACTGGCTTACAGTTGTAGTAATTGTAATAGACATTCCTTGAGTACTGATTTTTGTAATTGAATCGTTTAGATGACCAGTTTCTTGAATCAGTTGAACTCTAAGAGCTGTATCCAATTCCATACCGTTTGGCTTTGTTTTTACTTTCAGTCGATTGAATAGCTTGTTTACTTGGATCTAAGAATTCATTTACCATAGTTGATTTTACAAAAGTAATGTACTTTTCTTTGTTTTCATTCAACCTTGGCTGTGTATCACTTGCAGAATTTTCAACATCACTGTTAAAGCCTAAACAAGTTTTATCATCAACTGATTTTTGTGAATTCTGCATTTCAGTCAATGTAACTGAAGACTTGTTCCAAGCTTGAATCAGTTCAGTTTTTTTTGAAATTTCGGTTTTTAACTGATATATCAAAGCTTGATTCTCAATCATTTCAGCCTTTTGCTTTGCAATATCCTTTTTTAGACTCAACACTTCAACTGACTCATCAGTTTCAGTTATGTTGTCATTGGGATAATTTTGCTCAACTTTGACCTTCTCAAATGATCAAGTTTGTGATACTCATTTACCATGTCATTAAATGTTGGCTTCAGTTCAGCATCATCTGCCATTAAACACTTGACTTTCTCTTCATCATCACTTGAACTGATTGGGCTTTCAGGTTCTGACTCCTCGCTGTCAGTTTCTGCCCACTTTGATTTACTCTCTTCAGCTATGAGTACCTTATGTTTCTTTTTGAATGACTTCTTGTCATCCTTGGTTCTTCTTTTGTGCTCATAGGGCTTTTCTCTCTTATCAGTTGATCCTCGACCATCCTTCTTTGGATTGGGACAGTAGGCAATGAAATGACTAGTCTTGCCACAGTTGTAGCAAGCATAAGATTCTTCCTTTGAGTTGCTTTTCGGGTATTGTTTCTGGAAATTTCCTTGGTTTCTTCGCATGAATCTTCCAATTTTCTTGATAAACAATGACATTGCGTCATCACTCAATTTATCAGAAGATTTGTCAATTGAACCAGTTGGTTCCATGTTGACAGCAGTTAAGGCAGCTGTGACATTTGATGTACAATGTTCTCCTTCTCTGTTTTGTAGTTCAAACTTGTAAGCCATTAGAATAGTGAACAAATCATGAAGTTCGACCTTATTATGGTCCTTTGATTCACGCATAGACATGGTCTTGACATCTCACTCTTTGGGAAGACCTCTGACAACCTTTAGAGCTACTTCTTTGTTAGTATACACTTTTCTCAGTGCTTTCAGCTCATTTATAATACCGCTGATCCTTTCAACGTAATCGTTCATGGATTCTTCAGCTTTCATCTTGATGTTGACAAATTTCTGAACAACAACTGATAGCTTGTTCTCCGTGGTTTGCTCGTTTCCTTCACAAAGCTGAATCAGTTTCTCCCATATCTCTTTGGCAGTTTTGCACATTTTGATTTTGCTGAAAGTGACTTTATCCATCATTTTATATAAGATGTCCTTAGCCACATTGTCAAGATTGGTTTTCCTATTATCCTCAGTTGTCCATTCCTCTCTGGGCTTTTCAACGCGATGTAGTGCCCCTTCAGTTATTGCAATAGCTGTGTTTGCTTTTAATATTTTCATCTGTCCGTCAGTAATAACGTACCACATGTCATCGTCCTGTGCAGCTAGATGAGCCTACATTTTTATTTTCCAGTCGTCAAAATCTTCTCTGGAAAACATAGGAATCTTGTTGAATGAAGACATAGTTATCAGTTTTGTGGATAAGAATATTCAGGGACAAGATTAAACTTCTCTTATATCCCTTGATAGGATCGAATAACTGGTAAAAGAGTGTTTAGAAGGGGGGTTGAATAAACACTCACGATTTTTCTAATCTTTTCGAAGGTTGAGTCAGTTTAGTTACAAACTGTAACTCGGAATCTTGTCAGTCAATATAAATCAATTCACAATAAAGTGCGGAAATAAATTGACTTATAGATAGAATAAAAAATGAAATAAGAACACACAAATTTTATGGATGTTCGGAGATTTCAACACTCCTACGTCACCCCTTCTATCAAAAGGATATGATATCCACTAAAAGACTTTGATCGATACAAATACTTGTATATACCTACTTCAGTTTGGACTTAACAATGCCAAAACTAAAACTTTTAGCTTACAAACTGTTTCGCAGTATTTAACTGAACTTAGCACAACTGTTCTCTCTAAAGATAGAATTTATAACAAAATAATTTGTGCTAGTAAGCTCGAAAAGTAGCCTAAAATGCTACGAATATATCTGATAAGTGTGAGCTTATGATTTTTGAATATGATCGAGAATTTCAACAGAGTAACAGCAAGTTCATTGGTTGTAGTTCTTAGTAGTTAGATATGTTTCTCAGCTATTTTCTTCTGCTATTTATAGGCTTTTCTTCAACGGTAATATTCAATACAATTTGAATCTTTTATATCCGTTGATTGCTACGTCGATATACCTTTGACATTCGTACACTGTAGCTCTCTGATATACGGCATTCCCACTATCTGCTTTGTACTGTTGTCAGTTAAATGTCCTTTTCGTTAACTGATGACGTGTACAACTGAAGGATCAGCTGATAAGCAATAGACGATAAGCTCACAACTGAATGTAGTAACTGTTCAGTTTCCAACTGATTAGTCAATTGACTGCGTAAGTTCAGTTCAGCTGGTTTCAGTTGCCTTTGATAATCTTTTCTTTAAACTTCAGTTATAGGCAACTGTCAGTTGAGTATTTATTCAGTTACTAACGAACTTCTCGATCAGTTAAGTTCAAATGATTTACGCACTTAGTTTGTCAAAAAACCGAAATTTATTTTCCAACAATTAAATTATACAGATTTACATAATATATTCTAATACATGGAAAATAATACTCACTTTTAGAGGTCATATTGCCATGATTCATATGTTTTGTTTTCTCCTAAGGTAAATGAGATATATGAGTCAAGTGGGAGAATGTAAGAAAAATGGCTCATATCAGAAAGAAGGATAAACGTGTAGAAATGGCGACAACCATTGCCTACAACTTTTGACAAAAGATGCGTACGCCGCCTCAACTTTAGAAAATTGACACGCGCATGCGCCTCTTCTTTTGACAATCAAGCTCTCGCAAATAACTCATTGATGGTATGAGATGCTTATAAATAGCAGCGATTGAGGTCCCTAAGCACACACCTCATAAGAAAAATATACACCATCTACAGAGAGTGTTGAGTGCTTAGAAGGCTTCAATCGAAGGAAAAGCAAAGAAATTAAAAATTTTCAATGGTCGGAGGTAATGTTCGATATGTTTCCTCATATTTTTTATCATGTTTATATATTCGTAGGAACATGATTTTTGAGAAAATTCTGACATCAATGTATCTTTTAAAAAAAATTTAAATAAAGATTTCATATCATTCGAATTAGTAATGGTTGTAAATGCACATACACTAAATTGGGTCAAATATCGTAACATGAGAGACTATTTTGGTACTAGACAAACAAAAAGGACTGAATCGAGAAAAGTAATGAATCTTCTCGTGCACCATAATATCTTTGATTCTTCCTCTCGTATTTTTTATATATATAATATATATAAGATCAAAACTTACCACTCTGATTGGAATAGTATATTTTCTGTATAATATATATATAGTGACAATAATACTGAGAGTCTAATTTTATATCCTAACTGATTGTGTTGCAGCAAGTATACGATAAGGATATATTCACACCAGATGACAGAATGGGTGATGCAGAATTCGACATCAAAGCCTTTGTTGACCTTATTTTCATGGTGGGGTTACATGGTGTGCGTCCACATAATGTTTAGGTAAAAAAAATTGTTTGTTATTTGTAAAAACTCTTGAATGAATTGTACATCTATATCATCTAGAACTCATGAAAACTTGAAATTAACAAAGTAACTCTTCTGTTTTCTGTTTTTTGTGGAAGGCTTTATCATTTGATTCTATTTTGTTGAAAAATAAACATTTTATTTTCGGAATATTATAAAAAATGGGTGACTGAGATATTGGTTCTAATTGTGAATGAATGTAATCCATCATATATGATATTCCTCATTTCCAACACTAGCTAGCTGCTATACCATCTGCTACACTTTGGCATTTTTATTGTATTAATTATTACACTACTCAAATTAGTTTGATAATTGACATATGTTTATGATAGATATAAATTTGCATCAAATGTTGAAAGAAAACAAATACTAAATTAAGTTATTTAAGTATGATTTCATTATTTTTCATATTAAAAACATGTTGGATTTATGCAATAGTTTTCATAATTTGAACAATTTTTTATTTTTTTTAATTTTCTAGATTGATAAAGTCAAAGAATCAACTTAACGATCATATTATTTTGCCTAATTCACTTACAATTATACAATTGAATAATTTTTTTTATATGATTTGAGCTTTGTAATGTTTATTACATCTTAGGAAACGAAAGCTATGCTCAAGCTATCGAAGTTGTCCACTACAAAAAGTTGGACTAAACAGATGGATGAGTTTTTGCTTGAACAAAAGAATCAAGGACAAAAACTAGACATAAATTTATCTCAAGATGCGTACAATGTTGCTATCGATGCTATTAATTCGAAATTCACTATGAAAGTAAATAAAGACAACGTGAAAAATAGATTAAAAACAGAAACGTCTCTTACCTCTTACTTTAAATAGATAAGATTAGAATTTTTTTTATAAAGACCAAACCATAACAAAACATGAATCCATATTTAAGAAAAAACGAAATTTGCGATAAATATCCATAAATAGTCAATCATAAAAAAATACGTCAATCATATGAAATCCGACGTCAAAACTTTTAAAAACGAAACATAAATCTCTATTTAAAATAATTCTCAAAATATTAATCGAAACTTTGATTATCATAATATTGCGGAAAACGTAAGGTCTTCGGGATTGTTACTGCTATGCCTGATTCACTCAAGCGTTCGAGCCTCCTTCAACATCATCCCCACCTACAACAATTCAAATCTAGTGAGTCTAATGACTCAGCACATTCCAACCATGATAGCAAATAATACATATATACAAGCACATGCATTTAAAATAATATTTTTCATAAAACACTTCCGACTTAAAAACCGATAGCATACACATTTTCATAAATCATTCAAAATACTCAACATTATATAGCATTTTCTCATTCTTTATCATAAATCATTTTCGGTGAAGTTTGATCATTAAAAGTAAATATCATTTATCCTTTGTTCGATTGATCAACATATAAACCATGGTATTTGGTGGCGGGACGTCAGCAACTCTCGTCACTGGGCCGTGGCCTAAAATAAAGTAAGTTCACCGTCCCTTCTTAATACGGATCCCCCACTCATCCTCTGAGTCACAGTCAATTCACATCCTTCAAAATATTTTTCCTTTCTTTTTATTTATAACATATCATATCCTCCAAAATCGTAAAATAAGCATTTTCGGGAAAATCGCTCAACTGTATCATTTATCGTAAAATTATTATAAATTCAACATAATCATTTTAAAAATCATTTAACCACTACAACAAAAGCGCTAAAAGACAACGGATAAATTCAACATAATCATTTAAAACTGTTGTAACTGACAGTGTTGTTGAAAGTACGTTCAACAACAACGGTTTTAAACCATTGTCGTAGCTATCATATTGTGACGGTTTTTCAAAAATCGTCGCTAATAAATTCGTCGCTAATAAATATCGTCGCTAATTAGCGACGTTTTATGATATAACGTCGCTAATTTTAGCGACGAGTTTTGACTAAGCCGTCGCTATTTAGCGACAATTTTTGAAATTAACGACAGTTTAGAGAAACACCGTCGCTAATTAGCGACGATTTAGACATAATACGTTGCTAATTTTTTAAGTAAAATAAAAAAATTACTTTATAATTTAATAAATCTACAAAAAAAACTTACAATCTGACTAAGCTAATAATATTCATGATCTTAACTAACGCTTAAAAATTACCAAGAATTAAAGCGAAAAAACTTACCCTAAATCGAAATTGAAATCGTCTAAGAGAGAAACATTTATCGTAGATGTGAAGCGGTGTGGAGGAAAATGGACTGAAAATGTGGATATTTATAGATAGTTTGCGACGGTTTTTACAAAAAACCATCGCTATTAGCGACGGTTGTATAATAAACCGTTGCTATAAAAAAACCGTCGCTATTCAAAAAATGTCGCTATTAGCGACGGTTTTTGTTTAAACCGTCGCTATTTTAAAAATTACGACGGTTTTATTAAAACCGTCGCTAAATATTCTCTAAAACCGTCGCTAATTAACAACGGTTTCCTAAAACAGTTGTCGTTTCTCTAAAAAAAACATATTAATCAACAACAATTAGCTAAAACCGTTGTTGTTTTCAACTAATCAACAACGGTTTGCTAACACCATTGTCGTTTGTCCAAAAAAACATGCTAATCGACAACAGTTTTCTAAAACCGTTGTCGTTTGTCCATAGAACATGCTAATCCACAACGATTTTTGTTAAAACCGTTATCAATTGTCCAAAAAGCACGCTAATCCACAACAGTTTTTGTTGAAACCGTTGTTAAAAGAAAAAACACAACAGTTTTAATAAAAAAACCGTTGTCTTTTGTGTGTTGTTGAATGCATATTTTTTTGTAGTGAACAGGTATTTTAATCTCTTGGGACACTGCCAAGACATTCAAACTTCCTGGGACGTAAAATGATCATTTTAACCCTGGACCCCGAACTTTCCGTTTTTGACTTTTTCCTATGTTTCTTGACTCGAGCCTATCCCGAACCCTTGTATAACCTTATTTTTTACTACTTCTAATTTTGTTAAACGTAAATCGCGCCCTTCGATTTATTCAAATTAATCTCTGAACCGTAATTCTGTTTATAGCCTGAATTGACTCGAAACTTAATAACTTTTTTCCCAAACTCGATCCACGACTTACTAGACCCTAGTCCACCTCATGAGCCACAGTCCAACCCAGGCAAGACCACGGTCCAGCCTCTTCCCTCAGCCCTAGCCAAAACGCACGGTTTCCCCATAATCGCGCTCGGCCACCTTTTCCCATGAGCCACCTTCAACCAGCCACTAGTTACACCAACTCCAGCCCCTTAGCCACCCTTCTAGGACCCTATTTGACCGCTCACGCACCAGCTCCCCCGGACAGCCCAGGATGTGCCGTCTTTCTCCCTTTCTTTCCCCAAAACCGAACCCAACACACGCAATACATCCTAACCTACATGGGACTCCCTTTAGGACTTCTAAACACCATCTCCTTTCCCTTTAATAGCAGCGAGTCCCCAAGAATCATAGCGCGACTCAAACATGCATTTAAAACTTCGAAACTTTAAAATAAATTATTCAAAACGTTAATAAAACTTGATCATCATGTTTTTCATTCAAAATATCATAAACATGCAAAATATGGTTTGAATGATGCAAAAAGAAAGGTTTAGAACGTGCTTTTGCGTTTAAAACGCTCGGAATACGAATATCGAAGTAGTGGAACGTTGGTGATGAATGGAGGACGATTTCTACTCTTTTTCTCGTCAAAACCCCATCGAAAATCCACACTAGGATGCAAGTGAGTCGATTGATCGTTGCTGGAAGGAAGAACGAGGAAGAAAATTGAAGAACGAAATGAGAAAATATTTTCAAAACTCCCTTGTCCAATGTCCCAAGTTACGGCCGATGTTCCTTCACTTTCAATTTACGTGAATTTGTGAAACTTGAAAAAATGGGCTTCACCCATGCAAGGACCAACATTGTAGCCATAGTCATGAATAGACGAGCGTTATATTATTTAAAAATTTAAGGTCACCATGCTCCGAGAATCTTTGGCACCTTTTCAAGCCAATTATGACTTCCAGAGTCCAACTTTCTATCATGATGCAATTATTCAACTACTCAGCAATTGGCTTAGTACGTTGGTTATGGGATTTACTGTGATGGAAGTTGAGCTCGCTTCCTGCAAGAAGGCTCCAACATCATCTCTCCCTCCAGATCTTCAAGGAAAGTCAGTTGAGTCAGTTGAAAAGTCTCCTCCTAGGGACACTGATGGTTGGAACTTCTCCTGATCAACTTCATGAGTTTCAATCTCTTTTATCCACACGTGACTTAGCATTATCCATTGTGGATGATGTGGTTGATTCTATTGCCCAAGTGGCTCTTACCTCCATTGATGACGCTCTTCAATTTTTTAGAAAGCCCCTATTTTTTTAAGAACAAGTGCCTCTTCCTCCAGAAACTCAAATGCAAACCCTCCAGAAAATCAAATGCAAACAGCTTCATTTCCTGAGCTTACTATCTTTCCGGAAGCTCATCAGAAATACAAGAATTTCAGGAACACTCCACCTCTCCTCCCCTACTATTCTTCAAGAAGAAGTTTTTTCCCCAGGTTGTTGCAATCCATAAAGGCTCTTAGGACCCTTATCCTCTTCCTGCAATGGTAACTTCAACAGAAGCTTCTCTAACCTCCATTGATTTTACCTTGATTACCGCCTGTACTCCCTTGGTCCTTAAGAATTCTGATTCCTTTTTTTTTCATCCAGAGATACCTTGTTAGAGTAGATGTCCTACAAGCCAACTGTTGGCTAGGGATTTTATTAACTCAGTTGTAATTAACAATCTTTATTTTAATATAATTCATTAGTTCATGGTTTGTTATTTCTTTATCTGTATACCAATGTCATCAAACATAGATAAAGACCTTGATTATACTTTAATGCAAATGAATCGTAATTCGATGTTGAAACTCATTTGTAAACACTGTATGTTCTAAATTCGTTCCTAATCGATTCAGCCGCCTAAAACATGGATAAATGTCGCTTGAGCTCGAGACTAGCATCTGTGATGTTGTGTACTGCGTTTCTTGGTATGGGCATAGAGATGTCCAAACATGCAGATGGGTAGTCATATGATGATTATACCGAACAACCCTCCCTCGGACTTTCCAAGTGGTTATCATTCATCGAGAGGATAAGTCCGTGGTTATGATTGTACACCATTAGTCCTTACGACCCGGGACAACACTGAGGCTCTATGTGCTAGGGCTGTGCTTTGACTCGTTTACCGACTCCAGGAGAGTCATCAGGTGGCGAGGTTGGGTATAGTTGCGACACATATAGGAGCCAGTGCATTGTAATCGGGGATTCACCGCTCACCTACAGGTGTGGATATCCTATGTGATCTAATGTAATAATAGTGCATGGAATCTCTGGCCAGAGTATGAGATGTACGTTGAAGAAGGAGTTCTCCAATAGTACACGCGATGCCACTATTATAGTTATCACATAGTTATCGAATTAATATGCAACCCTCGATTAACCAATGGTAGCAGATTCGATATATGAGATGAAGGGACCGTACTGTACGTTAATCATAATCGACTGGTTCTTGCAGGCACTATCAGTGACACCTAGGGGATCATGGGGCGATGCTACTAGACGCTTTTACCATGATCCGATGGGTGTAATAAGAAATGAGTTCTGACATTCTTAATCAAGGTGTTGATGAAAAGAATGCGGCTAAATAGAGTAAGCCCGAATAAAGGATTATGTCCTGAATCACAAAGAGTTGTGAACCCACGGTGGTCGAGCAAAACTTGCACTGTGAAATCCTTAATAAAAATATGGTTTTGTGTGCTCAAATTTAATCGCAAGTGCACGATGTCAAGTAATAGTATAATGTACGTGAGTACGAGTATCGTTCCACTGAATACTGTATTTAACAATTATTATTTTCAGTTTTTGAACATTTAGCAATGGAAATTGATTTGATTGTTTTACACTACTGTTCTTAAACAAGAAATGCAAATAAAAAGATTCAATAAATGCTAAACGAAGATAATATCTAAAATGGTTGATTAAGATTCAATGACAAGACGGATTTGTTGGGAATATCGGTTCACCTACCCCTCATTAATTAGTTAATTCGTTCGATATTGGTTTACGCTTCCGACAGGATTTCCTATTCAATTGAACATCCTCTCTCGAGCTATGCCAAACTAATTCGACTCAATGAAGTAATTAAATATCTTTAATTATTTATCAATAGTGAATTGCATTTCGATCTATGAAATCCCCTAGTTTTCGACCCTTCCAACTATGACTATC
>NC_133312.1:8240216-8300790 GCF_012295235.1 Primulina huaijiensis
GATTATGTCCTGAATCACAAAGAGTTGTGAACCCACGGCTAGCTGTATCCCTGAACCATTGAGGGTCACACAAGTACTGGATTGTTTGTTCCCGTTGAGAGAATAAATTCAAGAAGTTGAATTTATATTATATAGTAAATTCAAGGAGTTGAATTTATGATAATTAAATTTTGAGAGAATAAATTCAAGTAGTTGAATTTATAAAATTTGAGAATTTGATTTATTAAACTCAAATGTTGGGTTTATTAAATATTAAATTTTGGAAGTGATAAAAATTCAAGGAGTTGAATTTATAATTTAAATAATAAATTCAAATGTTGAATTTATAATGTATTTAATTTATTAAGCTCAAAAGTTGAGTTTATTAATTAATAAATTAAATAAGATGGGTATGTTTAATGGGCTTGTAAGAGTACAAGTCCATCATAATAAATAATTAAAGTTTTAATAGGCTTTGATTAAATTAATTAAACTAGTTGGACTAGCCCAATTAATTAAATCAAGCTCATTAATGTTAATTATGTGATTATGGTATAATTTAATTATAAATAAGACAATCAAAGAAAAACCCTAGCCAACCCCACCACATGATTTACGTGAACCCACCTCCAAAAGAAAAAAAAAACGGCCAACCCTTTTGAAAAGAAATATTGTTGTGCCATCTCTCAATTAATTTCTCTTCTACGCAAAACTTCTTCCATATTTTCTAGTGCAAATTGGAAGAGGAATAAACCATCCAGTCGTGGACTTGATAGGAGGATTTCATCGAAGAAAGTTCGTAGGGAATCAACAAGAGCTAATCCGTTTATACCGGATTAGTTGGAGTCCAGTGATTTAATTCACAAAGATATAATTTTTAAACATCCTATGCATGCTTAATTCCTGAAAACCATACGAGTGTCCAAAAGAATTATTTTGTTTTCAAAATAAAATAAAAATTTTAAAACTTCCGCTGCGTTTGAGCACGTAGAAAACCGAGATCCAACATACCTATGTAGCTCAATTAAATTATGCTATTCGGCAAAGGATGTCAGGAGAGCCCGAAATTTCATCTCCTGAATCGGAGTCTCCCTCACCTCTTCAATCACAATTAGCTGACGCTGAACATCATGAAAAGGCTCTGGAAGCCATGGTTAGAGAAGTTAAGTATGGTCAAACTCAAGCCTAATTTGCTTCTTTTGAAAATTTCAAAAACAGAATTATTGAGTATGCGGAGACTCTTCATAATGACTTTCCTACACTCCATCAATCTTTCCTACAATTCAAAGGGAACTTTATTGACTCTCAAGCCACTGTTCTAATAAATCAGAACAAATTGGCTTAAAATCTGTTAGGTGAGGTGGGGCCCGTTGAATAAAAAATTAAGAAAATTTGTATCCCACATCGGAAAGTTTGCAGAAATAGCTGGAAGGAATTAGTTATAAATAGAGCTCAATTCCTTCAGTTATTGTATCCCAAAATCAAAAGCTTTTTAGCTTTGATAAAAAGAGAGTGCATAGAAAAAAGAGTGTATTTTTTTCTTGAGTGCGGGAATTCTCTTTGTGTGACTTAGAGAAATTATTTTCTCGGTATACTCGGGTTGGGAGTGTGAGAAATATTGAGTGTATTGGTGTATACACTTGTTGTAATATTTCTTCCAGTTATAAAAGTTGCAGTGCTCCGTGGACGTAGCCTATATTGGGTGAACCACGTAAATCTTTGTGTTCTTGTTGGTTATTTTATTCCGCAAGTTTTGGGGTACTATTATCGTCGTGGTCGGCATCGTTTCGGGGGTGTAATTCCCCAACAACTGGTATCAGAGCCTTGTTGTGAAAATTCTTAAGAATTCTGAGTATGCTCTGTGGTTGCAGCTTTGTCTGATCTTCCACATCAGAAAAGATTTTTTAGATTTTTTGCTAAGGCTAGAGAAGTGATGGCCGGAGATGATGGATCGGGACCAGGAATCAACAAGTTCGATGGAACAGATTTTTCGTTCTGGCGGTTACAGATAAGAGATTATCTGTACAGTAAGAAGCTCCATCAACCTCTATCAGGAAAGAAACCGGAAAAGATGGAGGATGATGATTGGGAGCTCCTTGACCGACAGGTTTTAGGTGTCATACGATTGACCCTAACAAAGAACGTGGCGCATAACGTGGCGGAGGCCAAAACCACGGAGGAGATGATGACCATTCTGTCAGACATGTACGAGAAGCCATCAGCAAACAACAAAGTACATCTCATGAAGAAGTTATTCAACTTGAAGATGGGAGAAGGTGCTTCGGTGGCAAAACACATAAATGAATTCAACACGATTGTCTCCCAGCTGACATCGGTGGACATCAAATTTGATGATGAGATTCGTGCACTTATTCTTCTGGCGTCTTTACCAGAAACTTGGGAACCGATGCGGGCAGCGGTTAGCAACTCTGTTGGAAAAGGAAAACTACAACTCAATGATGTTAGAGATCAAATCCTAGCTGAAGAAGTTCGCAGGAAAGACTCGGGTGAAGCAACATCATCGAGATCTGCTCTAAATCTTGATAACAGAGGAAGAGGCAGGAGTGGTGAAAGGAGTTCCAACCGATGGCGCGGTAGATCCAAGTCAAGAAATGGAAAAGACAAAAACATCTCTGAAAAGAATATGAAGTGCTGGAGCTGTGGTGAGACTGGTCACCTGAAAAAGAACTGCAGATCAATGAAAAATAATGCCAATGCTGTCACTGATGAAGTACATGATGCTCTGCTATTATCCATGGAAAGCCCTGTTGATTCTTGGGTTATGGACTCGGGAGCTTCGTTTCATACCACTGGTGATCGCGATGTATTTGATAATTACATCGCTGGCGATTACGGAAAAGTTTTCCTGGCTGATGGAAAACCCTTGGAAATTGTTGGTATGGGTGATGTACGGATGAAGATGTCAAATGGATCTGTCTGGAAAATCAACAAAGTCAGACATGTACCAAATTTGACACGCAATCTGATCTCGGTGGGACAGCTCGATGATGAAGGCCACAATGTGACCTTCGGTGATGGTTCCTGGAAAGTGAACAAAGGAGCCATGATTGTTGCTCGAGGAAAGAAAACTGGAACATTGTATATGACTTCCAGTTGCAGAGACACATTAGCAGCTGTGGATGCTGGAGCCAATTCAAGTCTATGGCATTATAGACTTGGACACATGAGTGAGAAGGGAATGAAGATGTTGGTGTCAAAAGGAAAGCTACCAGAATTAAAGACTGTTGAACACCAACTATGTGAAAGCTGTATCTTTGGAAAGCAGAAGAAGGTGAGCTTTTCAAAAGGCGGTAGAGAACCGAAAGCAGCAAAGTTGGAGCTGGTTCATACTGATGTATGGGGACCATCTCCTGTGACATCCCTTGGAGGCTCGAGATACTATGTCACATTCATTGACGATTCGAGTAGAAAAGTTTGGGTTTATTTTCTGAAAAATAAATCTGATGTTTACGAGACCTTTAAAAGGTGGAAAGCCATGGTGGAAAATGAGACCAACTTGAAGGTGAAGTGCTTACGGTCTGACAATGGTGGAGAATATGAAGATGATGAGTTCAAGAAATATTGTGCACAGAACGGGATCAAGATGGAGAAAACCATTCCTGGTACACCTCAACAGAATGGTGTAGCTGAAAGGATGAACAGGACCTTGAATGAACGCGCAAGGAGCATGAGATTGCATTCTGGATTGCCAAAATCATTCTGGGCTGATGCTGTTAACACTGCAGCATATCTGATCAACAGAGGACCTTCGGTACCACTGGACTACAAAATACCCGAAGAGGTTTGGAGCGGCAAAGAAGTAAACCTTTCTTTCTTGAAAGTGTTTGGATGTCTATCCTATGTTCATATTGATTCAGCAAGCAGAACAAAACTTGATCCGAAATCAAAGAAGTGCTTCTTTATTGGTTATGGAGATAATGAGTTTGGTTATCGTTTCTGGGATGACCAAAATCGGAAGATCATTCGGAGCAGGGATGTAATCTTTAATGAGAAACTTCTGTACAAGGACAAGTCAGACATTGGAGCTGGAGATGAATGTCCTGAAGTCGAGAAGACTGATGAAGTGCCATTGACAAACATTCCTGTGAATGAATCGAAAACCAGTAACCAGGAAGATGAAGAAGAAACTGCACAAGATGATGACCCACAAACTCCGGTGATTGAACTCAGGAGATCTTTGAGAACCATTAGACCACCTGATAGATACTCCCCTGCACTTCACTATATTTTGCTGACAGACAAAGGTGAACCGGAGACCTATGAAGAGGCAATGCAAAATGATGATTCAACCAAGTGGGAGTTGGCCATGGAAGATGAGATGGATTCACTGTCATCCAATCAGACGTGGGAGTTGACAGAACTTCCGCAAGGCAAAAAGGCGTTACATAACAAGTGGGTGTACCGGTTAAAAGAAGAGCATGATGGTAGCAAGCGGTACAAGGCAAGACTTGTTGTAAAAGGCTTCCAACAACGGGAAGGAATTGATTACACCGAGATTTTCTCTCCGGTGGTTAAATTAACCACTATCAGGACTGTACTTGGACTAGTGGCGAAGGAAGACTTACATTTGGAGCAGTTGGATGTAAAGACTGCGTTTCTTCACGGTGACCTAGATGAAGAAATTTATATGAAGCAGCCACAGGGCTTTGAAGTACGGGGAAAAGAGAGAATGGTATGCAAACTTCAGAAGAGCTTGTACGGTCTCAAACAAGCTCCAAGACAGTGGTACAAGAAGTTTGATGGATTCATGAGTGAAAATGGATTCCTAAGGTGTCAAGCTGATCACTGCTGTTATGTGAAAAAGTTTGACGGTTCTTATATCATACTACTGCTATATGTAGATGATATGCTGATAGCTGGAGCTTGTCTGGAAGAAATTGATAAACTCAAGAAAGATTTATCAAAGGAATTTGCCATGAAGGATTTGGGTGCTGCAAAGCAAATCCTTGGAATGAGGATCTTCAGAGACCGGGTGAATGGATTCTTGAAGTTATCTCAAGAAGAGTACGTGAAAAAGGTGGTTAGCAGATTTAATATGGATGAAGCTAAATCTGTGAGTACTCCTTTGGCTAGTCATTTCAAACTAACCAAAGCACAATCACCATCGACGGAGCAGGAGCAGGCTTATATGAATAAGGTTCCTTATGCTTCTGCTGTCGGAAGCCTCATGTATGCAATGGTGTGCACAAGACCAGACATAGCACATGCAGTGGGAGTTGTGAGCAGGTTTATGAGTAATCCAGGAAAGCAACACTGGGAAGCAGTTAAGTGGATTCTCAGGTATTTGAAAGGTACTGCTAGTTGTTCTTTATGCTTCAGGAGATCAAAATTTGGCTTACAGGGTTTTGTCGATGCCGATATGGGTGGTGACCTGGATGGCAGGAAAAGTACTACTGGATATGTGTTCACATTAGGTGGTACAGTTGTAAGCTGGGTGTCTAAGCTGCAAAAGATTGTTGCGCTTTCGACTACTGAAGCTGAGTATGTTGCAGTTACAGAAGCTAGTAAGGAGATGATATGGTTGAGATCCTTTCTGGAGGAATTGGGTCAGAAGCTTGAAGATAGCACATTATACTGTGACAGTCAGAGTGCTATTCATTTAGCAAAAAATCCTGTTTATCATGCTAGGACAAAGCATATACAGGTTAGGTATCATTTCATCAGATCAGTGCTGGAAGATGGAGTCTTGATGCTGGAGAAGATTCTTGGAAGTAAAAATCCAGCCGATATGCTCACGAAGACGGTAACCATTGACAAACTGAAGTTGTGTTCAACTTCAGTTGGACTACAAGTATAAATGGAGATATATGAGCTGCTGCAATGATGATGTGAAGACATGATTGAAATCAAGTCTTCAAGTGGGAGAAATGTTAGGTGAGGTGGGGCCCGTTGAATAAAAAATTAAGAAAATTTGTATCCCACATCGGAAAGTTTGCAGAAATAGCTGGAAGGAATTAGTTATAAATAGAGCTCAATTCCTTCAGTTATTGTATCCCAAAATCAAAAGCTTTTTAGCTTTGATAAAAAGAGAGTGCATAGAAAAAAAGAGTGTATTTTTTTCTTGAGTGCGGGAATTCTCTTTGTGTGAGTTAGAGAAATTATTTTCTCGGTATACTCGGGTTGGGAGTGTGAGAAATATTGAGTGTATTGGTGTATACACTTGTTGTAATATTTCTTCCAGTTATAAAAGTTGCAGTGCTCCGTGGACGTAGCCTATATTGGGTGAACCACGTAAATCTTTGTGTTCTTGTTGGTTATTTTATTCCGCAAGTTTTGGGGTACTATTATCGTCGTGGTCGGCATCGTTTCGGGGGTGTAATTCCCCAACAAAATCAACATTAGAGTCATCAAGAACAATATGAAAAGATGGACACTATATACTGCACATATCTCTGAACTGTTTGAATTAAAGTTCAAATTCCAGAGAATGAGAAGTTGATGTTGCATAAGCCAAAGACGTTCATACAATCCCAGAACCTTTCACTTTCTTTTGTTACATTATTCTTTTTATTTATATGAAGTTATTATTTTCCTGAGTTTTGGCAACACCAAAAGGAGAAAATTCTTGTGTAATTTTAAGTTTTGGTGGTATGCTGCTAACAAAAAATATTGAAGTATTAGAATTCACAAAAAAAAGTAAATTCACCAGAAGCACATCAGAAGACCTTTCGTGTAGATTAAGAAGAGC
Organism: Primulina huaijiensis; assembly: GCF_012295235.1. Taxonomy (NCBI): domain Eukaryota; kingdom Viridiplantae; phylum Streptophyta; class Magnoliopsida; order Lamiales; family Gesneriaceae; genus Primulina; species Primulina huaijiensis. The sequence continues at coordinate 8,246,905 of NC_133312.1, forward strand.
TCATATATTTTATATAGGTCAACCGATTTCAGGTTAAGGTGCCTTCGTTGAAAATGAAATTAGGTGTCGGCTGAACTCTGAATCTTTATTTATTTGGTCAGACACAATAATCAGCAAATCATATGGTTCAGAGAATGTTTTGGGTATAAAAATAAATTTATTATGATCTTTATATATCAGTACTCATACATAAATTGTCTCATTCTATATTTGGTAAAAGATAAAATATATGTGGCATAGAATACTATTTTTTATTACCTAAGTAAGATCTATTTATAGTCGTTCAAATTTGAACGTTATACGAACTACATATCTCCTTCATCTATCTGAATTTTACAAAGCACCTCAAGCTCTACTTATATATTCACAAGCACATGCATAAAGTCTTATCTGATACATTTGAATTATCTTTTGTATTTTTTCCATCTCGCAAGTGTATTACATTCATATCCGTTTAAATATGAGTATTTGTAATTGATAGAAATATTCTCTATATTGTTGGTCCCACTTGCAGTAATTTGAGATAATAAACCCGAAAATAAACAATAAACTGGACACCGAGATTTACGTGGAAAACCCCTAAAAATTATTAGGGTAAAAATCACGGGCAAGATGAAAAGAATTTCCACTATAATATTTTGTGGTGTACAACTCACTCACTGTGTTTCCAAGGAGATTACACACTCTCTTAGTACAGGAGAACAAGCACCTCACAAATATTATAGAACTAAGCACTCAAATGCTATAGATGAGAGAAAACTCGAAGAAGGGATGATTTGAGAATGAAGGGGGAACTCTATTTATAAAGCCTCTGTCAGTGTGAATACGCGTTAAAAACGCGTATTCATATTTCCTTCGGCTGCAAATTAATACACGTTTTGCTTCTTTTCTTTTACTATTAAATAGTCTGTCAGGCCCCACCTATTGCCGACATATATATAGATTTCCAAAAGTTGTAAATTTGTTTACTAAGAGTTTCAGTGAAACAATTGGTATCGAACATATTCGAACTATTGATCGAATATTAAAGTTCGAAGATGAAGGTTCGAAGGCTCGAAACGTTCGAATGACTTGAAATATGTGTGTGTATATATATAATATTGTATTAATAAAATTTAATATTAATGAGCTGCTCTCGAACTAGCAAACATAGTAAGAAAAAACTAGAATATATTCGAGTTCGGCTTAAATTTGAATACGAATCGAGTCCGCTTTGATAAGTTTGAATATTTATCGAGCCAGATACAGAATACGTTCGACTTCGACCGAGGATTCTTAAGCGAATATTGTAGTCGTGCCAAACAATGATACTTTATGTTGTCAAAGCATTTGGATGGTCAAACCAATTGTATCTCGACAACTTTCAACTGGAATTATACCATTTATTTTTTAAAATTCTCAAAATGAGAATTCCCACCAAATCAAGTAAAATTCAGTGGTTGCTAAGATTTTACAAATGAAATAAATTTATTATTTTATTTATGAAAATATATCAAATATAAAGTTGGAAATTTTTGGTTATAATTTATAAATTTACGATTTTGGTTATCTATGTTGTCAAATTTCAATCTTAATCTTTTATCTTTGTTTTTCTTAAACAGTTTTAGTTATTTTTCAAAGCGAAGTTATTGTGATGTCGTTATGATGCTGAAATGTGTACTACATTAACACTCCATACGAAAATGACTAAAATTGTTGGAAAAAAAAGTACATGATTGCTACTAATATTTAAAGATATAAATAACTAAAATCACAAAGAATAAAATATACATAACTAAAATTATAATTTTTAATGTAAAATGTTCCATGCCTATCAATATGGTAACATAGCTTACATCAATTGCAACTCTAAAACCGATTTGTTGTCTTATTTCATTGAAGAATACCAATGTTGAAGTGATTGAATTGTGCTTGCGAAATAGAGATGGTCAACCCCAACAACCACTTCAGTAAATTAGCAATAAAATATTTGCAACATTATGTTAGAGTAGATGTCCTGTAAGCCAACTGTTGGCTGAGGAATTTATTGACTCAAGTGTAATAAACAATCTTTATTTTAATATAATTTATTTTTTAATGGTTTCGTCATACTTTATCTGTATATCCATGCAAGCTGCATAGATAAAGTCCTTGATTATGCTTTAATACAAATGAATCGTAATTCGATGTTGAAACTCATTTGTAAACACTGCATATTCTAAATTCGTTCCTAGTCGATTCAGCCGCCTAAAACAGGGATAAAGGTCGCTTGAGCTTGATACTAGCATCTGTGATGTTGTGTACTGCATTTCTTGGTAAGGGCATAGAGATGTCCAAACATGTAGATGGGTAGTCATATGATGATTATACCGAACAACCCTCCCTCGGACTTTCCAAGTGGTTATCATTCATCGAGAGGATAAGTCCGTGGTTATGATTGTACACCATTAGTCCTTATGACCCGGGACAACACTGAGGCTCTATATGCTAGGGTTGTGCTTTGACTCGTTTACCGGCTCCAGGAGAGTCATCAGGTGGCGAGATTGGGTACAGTTGCAACACATATAGGAGCCAGTGCATTGTAGTAGGGGATTCACCGCTCACCTACGGGTGTGGATATCCTATGTGATTTGATGAAATAATAGTGCGTGGAATCTCTGGCCAGAGTATGAGATGTACGTTGGAGAAGGAGTTCTCCAATAGTACATGTGATGCCACTATTATAGTTATCACATGGTTATCGAATTAATATGCAACCTTCGATGAACCAATGGTTGCAGATTCGATCGGGATATATGAGATGAAGGGACCGTACTGTACGTTAATCATAATCGACTGGTTCTGATTTCACCCCTCGGATCATGGTAAGAGCGTCTAGTAGCATCGCCCCATGATCCCCTAGGTATCACTGATAGTGACCGTACTGTACGTTAATCATAATCGACTGGTTCTTGCAGGCACTATCAGTGATACCTAGGGGATCATGGGGCGATGCTACCAGACGCTCTTACCATGATCCGATGGGTGCAATCAGAAATGAGTTCTGACATTTTTGATCAAGGTGTTGATAAAAAGAATGGGGCTAACTATGGTAAGCCCGAATAATAATAAATGTTATTCTGAATCACAAAGAGTTGTGAACCAACGACTAGCTGTATCCCTGAACCATTGAGGGTCACACAAGCATTGGTTTACTTGTTCCGGTCGAGATAATAAATTCAAGGAGTTGAATTTATAGAAAACATTGAGATAATAAATTCAATGAGTTGAATTTATAAGAAATAAGTTTGATATGATCAATCGATAAGCTTATAAATAAAGTTTATAAAACTTATAGAAATTTTGAGAGCATGACTGTTTAGACAGTCAAAGGAGTACACCTGCCTTATTTAGACTTTGGTGATCTCGAAATTAAAGTGTGCATCATAATAACAAATATGTTGAATTTGTCACGTCGATGATATTGGATCGCCGATCGGGATTATGATGAGATTAACATAATGGGAGCATCAATCATGGGCTTGTAAGAGTATAAGTCCATCATGTAAATTTATTAAAGTTTAAATGGGCTTTAATAATCAAACTATATTTTAATTGAGTTAAAATATAGCCCATTAAATTTTTATTAAATATGATATTGATTTATGTAATATGGATATATTCATGATACCATAATTTAGTAGCTTGCACACAAAGCAAAATAATGTTAATGCATGATATTCTCAAAATATATGTATTAATAATCGAGATTGGCTTTTGATATGGCATGCAATTAAAATCTATAGTTAACTTAATTAATTGGATTAATTAAGTAAATGATGGATTAATGAAATAATAAGGATTTTATTATTTCTTACTTGCACAGGCATGCATTTCGAAAGTTTGGTAGGTAATTTGAAAAAGGAAAAAGACTTGGCAAAAACTTGTGTGAGACGGTCTCACGGGTCGTATTTGTGAGACGGATTTCTTATTTGGGTCATCCATGAAAAAGTATTACTTTTTATGCTAAGAGTATTACTTTTTATTTTGAATATGGATAGGGTTGACCCGTCTCACAGATTAAGATCCGTGAGACGGTCTAACATGAGATCCACTCAAAAGACTTTTTGACTTTTATTTGACATGCAATATTTTTTGAATATTTAATTGACTTAATTAATTAAGAAAATTGAATATTAGAAATCATAAAGCGAATTTGATTCTCATTAATGTGAGGGGCATCCGAAATCACAAAAAGAGATTTTCATTAACTTTCGGCTCTTCCCAAGGGAAAAACGTGTGCTCTCAAAATCTCTTTTCTTTTGCAAGGAGTCTTCGGCAATTCCTCATTAATAGTATTGATCGATTTCTTCTTCGTGTTCTATCTCTTCGCAAAACATATTCTAATTTTCTAATGCAAATTAGAAGATGAACAAATATTCCAGTCATGGACCGGATTAGGAGTTCTTTGAAGAAAGTTCGTAGGGAATTACAACAAGAGCTACGTCCGCTAATACCGGAGTAGTTAGAGACTAGTGAAATTATTCATAAAGATATATTCTTTAACATCCTATGAATGTTTATATTCTTATTTAAACCATATGAGTGCTCCAACAAATATTTTGATTGTCAAAATAAAATAAAAATTTTAAACTTCCGTTGCGTTTTGGGCACGAGAAAACCGAGATCCAACACATTATAGATTTTGGTCCCACCATTTTGCCATATAATCATCATTCAACAAGGACAATAGCCCAAGAAAATTTTATTCTAAGCAACTACTAATTCTACATTTGAATTGAATTGAATTCCAACATCTTTTACAAGAATTTCACCTTTGCCGAGTTCTGTTTCCGTCCTCAAATGGAGATTTCACCAGAAAATTTTCAAATCTTTACAGATACAGTGCTGCCTTCAATAATCAGGACTCCTATACTATCATCTGCTGTACTCACAGTTTTAGCCCTTTCGGCTGGAGTTTTGGTGTATTTCTATGGACCTTATTGGGGTGTTAGAAAAGTTCCTGGCCCTCCTGCAGTGCCTTTAGTCGGCCACCTGCCTTTGCTTGCAAAATATGGCCCTGAAGTTTTCTCCATTCTTGCGAAGAAATACGGTCCTATTTTCAGGTCTATGATCTCTAATCCCTTGTTTTGTTGGTCATATTTTTTTGTAACAAATGCATTGTGTTTATGCAGACTTCATCTTGGTTTCTCATTTAATTTCAAGAAAGTTGTTTTCCGGGAGGAAGTTGATGAAGAAACTGAATTGATATGGTCTTGAAAAACAGGTTTCATATGGGGAGACAACCTCTGGTGATTGTAGCAGATCCTGAACTATGTAGAGAAGTTGGCATAAAAAAGTTCAAGTACATTTCAAATAGAAGCATTCCTTCTCCTATAGCATCTTCACCTCTTCATCAAAAAGGCCTATTCTTCACCAAGTAAATTAATTACACATTGATCTCTAAAAGTTTGTAGCAAATTTTCATCCAAATTATATTTTTTGCACCATTTTACTTCGTTTTTTTCATCAGGGATGCTCGATGGTCAGCAATGAGAAACACGATACTATCGGTTTACCAGCCATCTCACCTAGCCAAGTTGGTCCCCACCATGCAAGAAGTCATCGCATCTGCAACCCAAAATCTTGAATCTAAACAAGGTTTCCCCTTTTCGGACCTTTCCATCAAATTAGCCACAGACGTGATTGGAAAAGCTGCATTTGGAGTGGATTTTGGCCTCTCTAAACCAAAACAAACTCATGATTCTGTTGAAAAAAAGGATGATCATGATGTAGAATTAGATCCAGTTCAGAAATTCATAAACCAGCATATTTACTCCACAACACAGCTTAAAATGGATTTATCCGGCTCTTTTTCAATCATATTAGGCCTACTAATTCCTATGCTCCAAGAACCCTTTCGTCAAATCCTTAAGAGCATACCTGGAACCATGGACTGGAAAGTAGATCAAGCGAACCAGAATCTGAGTCGCCAGCTCGATGAGATTGTTGAGAGGAAAATGAAAGACAAAGAACGTGGCTCAAAGGATTTCTTGTCCCTCATACTTAATGCAAGAGAAACAGAGGCGAATTCAAAGAAAATATTTACACCAGATTATATTAGTGCAGCAACATATGAGCATTTGTTGGCTGGATCAGCAACAACATCTTTCACATTATCTTCTGTTATTTATCTTGTTGCTGGTCATCCAAGTGTCGAGAAGAAGTTGGTTGATGAGATCGACGCTTTTGGTCCACATGATCAGATGCCTACTGCTCATGATCTTCAACATAAGTTTCCATATATTGATCAGGCCAGTTTCTGTGATAAGTTACCTGATATCACAGTACTGAAAAATCAAAGCTGAAAAACATTGTTTTCTCTTGATTATTGAATGCAGGTGATTAAAGAAGCAATGCGGTTTTATACAGTTTCTCCCTTAGTTGCAAGAGAAACATCAGCCGAAGTTAATATTGGAGACTATGTCCTCCCTAAGGTGCAGCATAATATTCCTTTTATTTATCTTGTGCTGAATTCATCTACTAGCATTTTCAGCCTAATTTTCTTAATAATGCACGGTTACTTAATAGTATGATCCATGTTAACAACATGACTCTAAAATTAGCAGGGAACATGGGTTTGGTTAGCTCTTGGAGTTCTGGCAAAAGATCCAAGAAACTTCCCTGAACCAGACAGGTTTATACCAGAGAGGTTCGATCCAAACTGCCAAGAGGAAAAGCAAAGGCACCCTTATGCCAACATACCGTTTGGAATCGGACCTCGAGCATGCATCGGACAGAAATTCTCCTTGCAGGAAATCAAACTTTCAATGATTCATTTATACAGAAAGTATGTGTTCCGGCATTCATCAGAGATGGAGAATCCGATTGAGCTCGAGTATGGCATCGTTCTTAACTTCAAAAATGGTGTTAAGGTTCAAGCCATCAATCGTGTGTGAATGTGATTATAGCCACGATCTTACAATTTCATGTACTAAATCTCTTGATATTGAAATGTGTAAATAACATATTGATAATTAAATAGCACTCAAATGGTCCCAATCATAGTCTGCTGCTTTACAAAATGCAGAACTAAAATCACACCTCAAATCTTGTTGCAGTTTTTGCATCATCGTCTTCACAACAAGCTGTTGCTGTTGTGGGTTCATGACAAGTCTTACAGTACATAATCATCTCCATCAAACAACTTTCTTGAAAACTTGTCCATGCTCGGTCTTTGAGTTCTGTGGTTCCTTTGCTTGGCTTTGGTAGCTTCTGTCATCTTCATATAATTCGGCCTACCCTTGTTGCTCTCATCTTTTCGATCCAAAGCAGTGTTTCCCGAAACTGGAGCTGTCGTGAAAATCGAAGATGAAGCCGAGCCAGTGGAGGCCTCACTGATATCCTCTTGCAAATATTATTTTTCTGGACTTTCACAGAAATGGGCTCGAAATCCGTCTCTAGTTTCCGTATTAGTCTCTAAGGGTTCGGAATTATATTGTTCGATGAATCTGTTTTCCCAAGGCTTTGCAGCCATCCATCGCTTTAGCCAGCTCCAACATACCTTATTCTTGTTCAATTCATAACTTTTCAACGAGGGAACAGAGGCTTTTGAGGTAGAAGAGACATTCTGGTTCAACTTCCACTACCAAAAGGAGTTGAATATACATAAACCTCCAAAGTAAAAAGGAGAAAAGAAAAAAGATCCAATTTTGTAGCCAACTCAATACCTTCTGGGCCAGAAAGTATGCAAGTGCCCTCTCTCTCTTGACAGCCCCATCTTGCATCATTTGTATATTTACCTTAATTTTGAAGAGTTCCTCTGCTGTCACACCACCCTTCCTGAAAATTTAGTGCAAGAAACATAAATTATCGAGCATTTATGAACACCAAGTATCGGAGTGTACGCACCTCAGCATGTTTCAAGCAGTCATCTTTTCTGCGGTGCTCATCGAGCATCTACTGCACAGCCGGTCCTTCCATAGACATGCGTACTTGACAAGCTCTGACTCGAGCTTGCACACGAACTAGAGCTTGCATGGACCTAAGGGTCACAGCAGCTTGTTTTCGAACCTGCCGGCCACGAACTATGGCTTGTAGTCTCACCAGTCCTTTCAAAGCCCTTAAAGTTCTTCTTGCCTTGATGTACAAGTAAATCATTCTAGTAAAATTAGATTGAACAAATCTATAATTTATACATTCGTATTCCAAGATCGAATTCTGATTTCAAAAATAAAAAATTAACCAACAGGAAACCTCTTAATGAAGTTTGGATACTAATGGCAGCACATTCTTGCCTCACGACCCTGAAATCTTTTGGAGCTGCCCTAACAACGGTAACCATTGCTGCAGTAAACGCATCATTTGTCATTGGTAAAGAATCCGAAGAAACATCTGAAACGAATCACCCATTTCTTCTGAAGCCTTTCCATGAAGATCTACCAAGATCCTGTCGGCAAAGATAATTGGTCAACAATAGTTGGCAAAATAATTGTCATGGCCGAAACAAATTTTGAAACGGAAAGAAGCGTTCAGATAGATACGCGTTTTAAACGCGGTTTCACACTGACAGAGGCTCTATAAATAGAGCTCCCCTTTCATTTTGAAATTATCACTTCTTCGAGTTTTCTCTCATTTTATAGCATTTGAGTGCCCAGTTCTATAATATTTGTGAGGTGTTTGTTCTCCTGTATTGAGAGAGTGTGTGTTCTCTTTGGAAACACAGTGAGTGGGTTGTACACCACAAAATATTATAGTGAAAATTCTTTTCCTCTTGCCCGTGATTTTTACCCTAATTATTTTTAGGGGTTTTCCTCGTAAATCTCGGTGTCCAGTTTATTCTTTATTTTCAAGTTTTATTATCTCAATTTTCCACAAGTGGGACCAACAAGTGGTATCAGAGCCTTGGTTTAAAATTTCTTAAAATTCTGAGTATGCTCTGTGGTTGCAGCCTAGACTGATCTTACATATCAGAAAAGATTTTTTGAGATTTTTTTTATTAAGGCGGGATTATTTTGTCCAGTCTACTAAAATTGTTGTAGACATAATGGCGGGAAGGTACGAGATAGCAAAGTTCAACGGAAGCAATTTTATGCTGTGGAAAATAAAGATACAAGCAGTTTTAAGAAAGGAGAATTGCTTGGCGGCTATTGGAGCTAGACCGGTGGAAATTACGGACGATGGAAAGTGGAATGAGATGAATGACAACGCTGTTGCCAATTTACACTTGGCTATAGCAGACGAAGTTTTGTCAAGTATCTCTGAGATAAAAACAGCCAAAGTTATCTAGGATACTCTGACAAAGATGTACGAGGTCAAGTCGCTACACAATATGATTTTCCTAAAGATAAGGCTTTATACTCTTCGGATGGCGGAATCTTCATGGATGACCGACCATATCAACACACTGAATACTCTATTTGCCCAACTCACTTCCATGGGGCATAAAATAGGGGAAAATGAACGTGCAGAGCTTGTAATTCAAAGTCTACCAGATTCATATGATCAACTTATCATCAACATTACCAACAATATTCTTATGGGCTTTCTAAGATTCGACGATGTCTTAACTGCGGTTCTCGGAGAAGAAAGCCGGCGCAAGAATAAGGAAGATAAGTTGGTAACATCGAAGCAGGCAGAGGCTTTACCGATGATAAGTGGAAGATTTATAGACCGTGACTCCAGTGGGAGCCAAAGACGAGGTAGATCAAAGTCGAGAAGTAAGAAGAAAAATATTTACTGATTTAAATGTGGCGGTAAAGGGCACTTCAAGAAAGAGTGTACGAGTATCGAGAAGAGTTCTCAAGGAAATGTGGCCAGTACTTCAGGAAGTGGTGAAATATTATTCAGCGAAGCAGCAACAATTGCAGAAGACAGACACAAATTTTGTGAAACATGGATTATGGATTCAGGAGCGACGTGGCACATGACGTCTCGGAGAGAATGGTTTTATCACTATGAACCAGTCTCAGGAGGATCTGTATTCATGGGAAATGATCATGCCTTGGAAATCGCTGGGGTCGGTACTATCAAAATTAAAATGTTTGATGGCACCATTCGCACCATACAGGAAATACGACATGTGAAAGGACTGACAAAAAATCTTTTGTCCTTGGGGCAATTGGATGACATCGGGTGGAAAACTCGTANGGACTTACAAAAGTGTCATTACCCTTTTGTGAGCATTGTGTTACCAGTAAACAACACAGATTAAAGTTTGGCACTTCTACTGCCAGGAGCAAAAGCATATTGGAGCTGATTCATTCGGATGTTTGGCAAGCACCGGTTGTATCCCTAGGAGGAGCGAGATACTTTGTCTCGTTCATTGATGATTTCTCTAGGAGATGTTGGGTGTATCCAATCAAGAAGAAATCAGATGCTTTCCAGATCTTCAAAGATTTCAAAGCGCGGGTTGAACTTGATTCAGAAAAGAAAATCAAGTGTCTGAGGACTGACAATGGAGGAGAATATACCAGTGATGAGTTTGATGCATTTTGTCAACATGAGGGCATCAAAAGACAATTCACAACAGCTTACACACCTCAACAGAATGGAGTGGCGGAGCGGATGAACAGGACCTTGTTGGACAGAACAAGAGCTATGTTGAGGACTGCAGGTCTAGAAAAGTCATTTTGGGTAGAAGCAGTCAAAACCGCTTGTTATATTATCAATCGTTCTCCTTCACTGGCGATTGATCTGAAGACTCCGATGGAGATGTGGACTGGAAAGCCGATAGATTATTCTCATTTGCATACATTTGGAAGTTCTGTGTACGTTCTGTACAATGAGCAAGAAAGATCGAAGTTGGATTCAAAATCCAGAAAATGTATCTTCTTGGGTTATGCTGATGGAGTAAAGGGGTTTCGCTTGTGGGATCCTACTGTTCACAAGCTTGTCATCAGCAGGGATGTTATCTTCGAGGAAGATAACGCAAAGGGAGACAAAGGCACACAGAATTCAGAAACTACTATATTTCAGGTGGAAAATAAGACAGACGAAGGTCAAATTTCTTGTGAAGCAGTACCAGAGCACGAAGAACAAGAACATGTTGAGTCTGAGGTTTCCAATGTGAGGCAGTCCACTCGAGACAGAAGACCACCAGGTTGGCTTTCATATTATGTCACTGAAAGCAATATTGCATATTGTCTATTATCAAAGGATGGTGAGCCATCGAGTTTCCACGAAGCTACTCAAAGCTCGGATGTATCCTTGTGGATGATAGCAATGCATGAAGAATTGGAAGCATTAGACAGGAATCAAACTTGAGATCTTGTTACACTACCACTAGGAAGGAAAGCCATTGAAAACAGACGGGTCTATAAGATCAAGCGTGATGGCAATAACCAAGTGGAGCGGTATCGTGCTAGATTGGTGGTAAAAGGGTATGCTCAGAAAGAAGGCATTGACTTCAATGAGATATTTTCTCCTGTGGTTCGGCTTACAACAGTCAGAGTAGTGTTGGCATTGTGTGCGGTGTTTGACCTACATCTAGAGCAGCTAGATGTAAAAACGGCGTTTCTTCATGGAGATCTTGAAGAAGAAATTTATATGCTCCAGCCAGAAGGTTTTGCGGAAAAAGGCAAAGAGAACTTGGTTTGCAGGTTGAACAAATCTCTGTACGGTCTCAAACAGGCGCCGAGGTGTTGGTACAAGAGATTTGTTCCTATATCATGAGCCTTGGATATAACAGACTGAGTGCAGACCCTTGTACGTATTTCAAGAGGTCTGGTGGTGATTATATCATTTTGCTGTTGTATGTGGACGAGATGTTGGTAGCAGGCCCCAAAAAAGATCATGTCCAAGGATTGAAGGCACAGTTGCCTAGGAAATTTGATATGAAGGACTTGGGACCAGCAAACAAGATTCTAGGGATGCAAGTTCACCGAGACAGAAGTAACAGAAAGATTTGGCTTTCCCAGAAAAGTTATTTGAAGAAAATCTTGCAACGCTTCAACATGCAAGATAGTAAGCCAATATCGACCCCTCTTCCTGTTAACTTCAAGTTATCCTCAGAGATGTGTCCTAGCAGTGAAGCAGAGAGGATGAAGATGTCTCGAGTACCATATGAATCAGCAGTGGAAAGTTTGATGTTCGCCATGATCTGTACAAGACCGGACATTGCTCGAGCAGTGGGAGCAGTTAGTCGATATATGGTGAATCCTGGACGAGAGCATTGGAGCACTGTTAAGAGGGTCCTTAGATACATTAAGAGTACCTTGAATGCACCTTATGTTATGGAAGATCAGATTTTACACTCAGGGGTTATGTCGATTCAGATTATGCTGGTGATCCTGATAAGAGGAAATCTACTACTGGTTATGTGTTTACACTTACAGGAGGAGGAGTAAGCTGGGTTTCAAAACTGCAGACAGTGGTGGCGTTATCTACGACGGAGGCAGAATACATGGCAGCTACTCAATCTTGCAAGGAGGCAATATGGATTAAAAGGTTATTGGAGGAGATCGGGCACAAACAAGAAAATGTTCCTTTGTTTTGTGACAGTCAGAGTGCCTTGCACATCGCAAGGAATCCAGCCTTTCATTCCAGGACGAAACACGTTGGAGTACAATTTCATTTTTTGCGAGAAGTAGTAGAAGAAGGAAGTGTGGATATGCAGAAGATCCATACGAAAGAAAACATAGCTGATTTTCTGACCAAGTCAGTGAACACTAATAAGTTTGAGTGGTGTAGATCCTCAAGTGGCCTAGCAGAAACGTAAGCAGTAGGGAATGACAAGATTGAAAGGATGTGTGGAGATATGTTTGATTCTAAATCAAATCTCCAAGTGGGAGAAATGTCGGCAAAGATAATTGGTCAACAATAGTTGGCAAAATAATTGTCATGGCCGAAACAAATTTTGAAACGGAAGGAAACGTTCAGATAGATACGCGTTTTAAACGCGGTTTCACACTGACAAAGGCTCTATAAATAGAGCTCCCCCTTTCATTTTGAAATTATCCCTTCTTCGAGTTTTCTCTCATTTTATAGCATTTGAGTGCTCAGTTCTATAATATTTGTGAGGTATTTGTTCTCCTGTATTAAGAGAGTGTGTGTTCTCTTTGGAAATACAGTGAATGAGTTGTACACCACAAAATATTATAGTTGAAATTCTTTTCATATTGCCCGTGATTTTTACCCTAATAATTTTTAGGGGTTTTCCACGTAAATCTCGGTGTCCAGTTTATTCTTTATTTTCAAGTTTTATTATCTCAAATTTCCGCAAGTGGGACCAACAGATCCCTGGATGAATTTCTCCATAGCTTTCATTTCTTGCACATTCACCTATATTTTCCTTTCAAAATTAGAGTAGAGGAAACAGAAGGCAGCAGGGATATCACAGCTTCAATTGAAAAGGAACCATTAGAGCTTAAACTTCGAATAAAATTTTAAATCAGGTAATATCATTAAATATTTGAGTTTATTATGAATGATTACGATAGCCGCAAGTTTAAAATTTTTGAGTCCACTTGAGATGAACATATCTTATAGATTAGTGAAGCGGGACAAATTATTTCAAAACAAGAAACGGTACCATGTAGCTTATGCAAGCCAAGAAGAAAACAAAGATAGATTTTTCACCTAATATATTTGAGCTTACGAGCCTATCAACGCTTTATCTATGTGAGGTCAATGTGTAATCGGACCACGAATAAACACAATTTAGTCCTTATAGTGTAAACCAGTTCTCAATTTATTCCCTCTTCTTTGAATGTTAATATAGTCCCTGATTTTTTTAAAGCTTGCCCAATTTAGTATCCAGACTTAAATATTTAGTATTCTGACTTAAATATTTTCAAAAATTCCCAGAAACTTTGTTTGATAAATGTTTATAAAAGGGCATTAAATTGGTATCAAAGTCTAAATTGAACAATTCAGGCATATTATTCTACTATTATTATTAATAATATTGTGCAACTTACTTATCTGAGAAGGAGAAATTTCTCAAAATCATGGGTCGGAATATATGTTCGAGATTTTTTATTTTTCAAGTTTTATTATAATGTTTTGGAGTATTTAAAACAAAGAGCAACTAGGAATGAATCAGATTACTAAGATAAAATATGATTCAAAATACTATATTCTTAGAAATAGTCTCGAGTTCCACTAAACTTTTAGGAGGTCTTAGAGAGATCTAGAAGATGATATAAAATTATGACAACTAGTTATACCACGTACCGCCAAAAATTGAAAAAATCTTCGAAAAACAAGAAGAAATTCTTGAAATGTTGAATGATATTCAAACAAAAATCCAAATCTAGAACAACCTAGTTCTAATCGAAAGAAAACTCAAGGAATGTTACCACCATCTATTGGTACAGAACATTTATTACACCAAAAGAAGAATGTAAAAGTGGTGCAAAAACCTCTAACCAAATAAGAAAATTGATCAGTCTTATAAAAAATGTCTCAAGAAATAAATAACCTTGAAACAACCATAGAAAAGATTGGTTTCAATGATCTTCAAGACCGTGCAAATATTTTGCAAACCTCAAAGTCGTAGATTGAGAAATGAACACAACTATGGAGGATCAATCCCTAGTTACCCCTAGAAAAATCTCCCAAGGACCACCAAGAGGGAAAAGTGTCAGGTCCCATCACACCAAAATAAGAGAAAACCAAACTGAATTTGATAGAGCAGTTGTCACACATGCGAAGATGCATCAAAAATAATATTCTCCATGAACCTCAATAGCTCGTGTTCTAAGAATGTAAACGCAGATGAATTAAATCGAGTTTGGCGTTAAACCAAGAGAAAAATACTCGAAGTAATCATTCATTAAGAAAGTTGTTATAGTTGAAAGTGTTTTAACTTGTGTGAACTGAATAACTGAATAAAAGAGGATAAGTTCAAGCATATATCAGTTCAGTTATGGTGAGAACTGAACTGATTACAGCTCGAACTGATCAAATAAGTTTGAAAACGACAGTTAAACAATTAAGCACACAAGATATGTTTATGGATGTTCGAAGACTTCAACTGCTCTTACGTCATCCCTTATACCTCCTCGGGTAGGATCCACTAGAAGACTTTGATTTATACAACATTTTGTACAACCCACTCAGCTTAGGACTTACTCTACTGCCTCAACTGAACTCCTAGCCTAGACTGAAGGTAGCACCTTTCAGCCAACATTTGTTTAACATCTATGTGTTAAAGACTATATACATTCGTTTTTCGTCTTTGTGCAAGACTTACTCAGCTAATCAATAAGCTCTATTCTCTGTATATATGAGTGGTGGTGAATGTGTGAGAGAGAACTGGTATCTGAATACAACACAAAATTGTTCTCACGCACTGAGGGAATTTTGTTTCTAATATAAGATTATAACACGTTAAAGTGTTCCCTCTAGGCAGATTGCTTCTTGTAAGTTGATATGAATTGAGCGTGCCCTTTCTTCTTTTTTTGTTTCACACCTCTAAGTTTGTTGACGATCTTGGTCTGTATTTGTAGCACCAGCAAATATGTCCGTTGAATTCATTCCTCGATATTTGTTTTGTCCTTTCTGACAATTATTCTGGAACGCTTTGTCTTTAAGCTCTGCTGCAACGTCCATTATTGTCCTTTGACTGGGCAAAAGCTTTTCCTTAATGCGCGCAGCTGGATTCCACCTTTGATAAGCTTGTCGTGTTCTGCAAACTGATTGATTCCTAACTGATGTTCTGAATTGATCAGTTGAACTGGTCTTGAACTGGTTTGGTGAAATTAGTTGGCTCGTCAGCTGAACTGATTTCACTACTTTAGTTGAACTGGTAAGTTGGACTCTTCATCAGTTGAACTCTTCATCAGCTGGTCGGGCTTCTGAAGCTCTTCCGATGAACCACCTATCAATTGAACAATGAGTTGAACTGATCTTTGATATTTCAATTGGACTGATTCACCTTGGGCCATCAGTTGGCACTTTCAGTTTTGGCTCAGTAACTGATCAGTTCGAAGCTTGATCAGTTTCAGATTTTCTGCGCACTTATGTAAATCCTTATAAACAAAATAATAAGTTTTGTTAACATCACGATCAAGATTGCAAACATGAAATGTTCCAACAATCTCCTCATTTTTGATGATCACAAAATTTGAGCAAATAAAGCGAAATTAAAATTTTAAAAATTTTAACTGCTGATTTTCCCCCTTTGTGAGAATCAAAAAAATATTTAAAGTAAATAAAAGATTTTTTTTCAGTTTGAGGGACAAGAAAGTTCTCCCTCAAAAATTGAATTAAAAACAAATGAGTTTTAAAAACAATTTCAGTTCGAGGGTAAGAAAATTCCCCCTCAAGAAATGAATTAAAATCAAATGAGTTCTAAAAACAGTTTCAGTTTGAGGGTAAAAAAACTCTACCTTAAGAACTGAATTAAAAACTCCTCTTTAAAAATAATTATCTTCGCCAAATTTTAGTAGCTTTTAATCATTCAAGCAGTTTAGGCAAAAAATCTGGATATATCAGTTCAATCACATAGAAACATAACTGGATAAACATGGTGTTTATGTAACACCCCAAAAATTTGAAGGTCCACGCAAACCACATGCATGCAATTATTAAATGCCTCAGTATTTTAATTAAATATTTTAATTGCATAAATTAATTATACTGTGCATATTTACATGTTTAAAATATATTTTTCTACATGGTTGCATTAAAATGTATTTTTAAGGATATTTGAGTTGCGATCGAGGAACGGAGACCGTGGGATGAAAAATAGAAAATGTTTTTATTGGTTAATTTTTTTTAATTATTTAAAATATGGGTTTTGTTTTTTCTTATTTTTGAAAATAAGGGGTTTTGAGGTGATTTTATATGTCGGGACGTGAATTTTATCGGTGTTGGTTTTTCAACAAAAATATAAAAGTTTTGGCAACCCGGCTAATAAATTCACAAACTTATTTAAACAAAATTATTTTTAATATTTTAATTAAAGCACTAATGGGCCTAATTAATCTCTTAGTAGGCCTAAGCCTTATTAGTGGTTTAATTAACTATATAATATACAAATCCTACCCCTTAATTCATTATGTGTCATGCCCCCTTTCCCCCAACAATCAAAACTCCTTTCTTTTATGCAAAAATCACAATGCACTCAAGGTTATCAAACAAAAGAAAGCATCAAATTCTTCAAGGGTTTTGAAGGTAAAAGCTTTGATTATTCATGAGGTTTTCAAGCCATCGTCTTTGTGTCGTCGTTCTTCAATCGTCAACGTAAAATCGTGCGTTTAAAACACAAAGGCACGCCATAATTCTCCTTTTACTCATCCATCACACCATAGTATTTATTTAATTGTGTTTTGCATGAAAAACAAGTTGCATCATGTTATATTTTTGGATTTGCATCATAGGTGATTTTTAAGGCTTTTGTTGTCATCCAAAAACTTGTTTATTATGTGGTTTAGGGGCTGCCATGAATTAGTATATGAATTAGCATGTTTTTCCACAAGTTTAAAGGTCTAGAATCGCACACAAAAGCAGCAAACCAGGACGTTCAAGCTGGAGCCGTGGGTTAACTAGGTAGGGCAGTGAGTTTTGCTGCATGTTGTGGATCATGGATTCGGTTTCTTATGCATAGGGCATGGGGCTGGCCAGGGCCGGTTAGGGGTCAGGTTCGAAGGCTATGTAGGGTCCTAGGGCGGCTAGGGTCAAGGGAGGCGGCTGGGGAGGAGTCCACATGAAGTGGGACTCTCCCCCATGAGGTGTACGCTGCTGTGTGTATAGGGAGTAGGAGGCTTGCATCTAGCCTGGGGGCGAGCCAGGCTGGTCCATCAGGGTCCTAGAGAGATGGGAAGGGGTGGGCCAGGGGCTGGATCATGGCTTGGGTGGTTCGATAAGGTATCAAAAACGAAAATAATAGGACTAAAATTGAAACCATGGGTCCACGGGGGTGGATCATGACTTGGAAGGGTAGAATAAATAATAAAAATGCTATGTTTAAAGTTTGGGATCACAATAACGAGGTTTGGATTTATCCGGATTTAATCGCCGCGCGAAATGTTAATTAAAGAATTAATTGAAACGCCTAGTTTTAAGCTTTATAAAATTATGAAAAATTATATTTAAGCTCAAATAATTATTAAACGTCTAATTTTTTAATTTGGGAATTTTATATTAATGTTTGGTTTAATTCTGGATTAAAACGCAGTAATACGTCTTATTTAAAGATTAATTTAAAAGTCCTTGATTTAAGCTAAATAAAAATATGAGAAAATTAATGTAAGCTTAAATAATTATTTGGGACATGTTGGAGTCAATAAAATTAAGGAAAAGTCTAAAACGTGGAATTTTACTTCCATGGGTAAAACAGTCATTTTACACATAGAAATTAGTAAACGTCATGGCAGTGTCCTGAATGATGTTTTATATGCTAATATGATTATTTGAAATGTTTATGGATGTTTTTATTATTTAATTTGCTAAAATGTGTATTTTAAAATGTTTATGGATTTTTATATGTTAAAAGGTTTATTTTAAAATGCTTATGGATTTTTATGAGGAAACGATAACGTTAAAAGATATGTTGCATGTTTGGTTTAGAAGTAAAACATTATATGCATGTTTAAATTTTATAAAGTGATGATAATATGAAACGTTGAAGGAAGTGAAGTAATTGTGACTAATACGATGATATGTTGGAGATATCGTGAGGGTGACGGTCCGACTGGGAGCCTGAAGATCGTATTTTCATTGATACGAATATGAGGATATGAGGATAAGAATGGGGATATCGTGAGGGAAAAGGCCTCAGAGGGAGCCCGACGATCGTATTTCCATTCGATGAGGATAGGCAAAGGCCCAGTTGACCGATGAGAGTGTTGCTGGTGTCCCCGTCGCTCAGTACTGTGGTTACATGTAGATGGATACATCGCCTAACACGTAGACGTAGACGTAGATGAACACAAAAGTCACAATTAACGATCTGAATTCAACGAAAGGAAAAAAAAATACGTATATGTTGATGATGATATGAATATGTTGAAGATGATATGAATATGAATATATTGATATGAATATGTGGATATGAATATGGATACGAATATGAATGTGTTTATGTTTATGTGAAAATATTTATGTTTAAAGTTGATTCATCATTATGAAAATGTTTTTGTTTAAATGTTATGCATCATGAAAAGTTTATGAAAATGTTTATGTTTATAGTTTATGCATCATGATGAAAATGATATTTTAAGTACAAATATTTTCACTATTGAATGTGACCTGTATATGTAGTACTTGTTATCAAAATTATGGTGTATTGAGTCTTTAGACTCACTAGGTATGATTAATGCAGGTGATTATGATAATAATGATTATGGAGGTCTTGATGGTTAATCTGACTGTACTGAAGGTGCACATAACTCGAGGACCGACGCTAGTTTTCTGCACTAGTTATGATTCATGATTTTAAGTTATGTTAAAGATATTTTATTAGTTTTATTTATGTTATGAGAGGTTTTTGAGATGTTATAGTATGAGCTATACTTTTCAAATAATGTTTTCAGATTTTGTAAAACATTGAACGATTTTATGATTCAAACTATTCTCCGTGGGATTTTTAAATGTTGGTTGGTTGGTTGTTTTATTTTTAAAATGGTGTCAAGGTATTTTAAAGTATATATATGTATATTTTGAATTATGGAGATTAAGGAGGAAAAAAAATAATTTCTAGCACGTTTAAAGAAAACGAGTAGCAGACGTCTCAGTTTATTTCAACAAATAGATCTATCTTGTATTATACATTTAAGTATATCAACAGTTATAAGAGAAATTGCTACTATAATAGCACACTTTAAACAACATCAAATATCAGTCAATTTATGTATGGCTGAACTGGATATACCAACAGCTGGTTGTCTTGATCGCTTGAAATGCTGCAACGATCTTGAGTCTCTTTGCTAGAAGAACAGCTAGTTGCCTTGGACATGATCTCTGTGCTGCCCAACTGTTCGAGCTGACTCAAACTGGTCTCAACTGATGCTGAACCGCATTGATCTTCAACTTTGATATGATATGACAATGAAGCGGCGATATACTGCAGATGATTAAGCTTCACTTTAATCTTCCAACATCTCAACATAGCTGGCTTTCGTCTGTTGATCAACTAACCTGGTAGGCTAGCAGCTGAAACCTTGTCTTCTGATCAGATTTGCTGAACAGCCAACAGGTAAGACTCATAACCCTGCAGGCTGATTAAAGCCCCAAAGCTCGGAGTCTAGAGAAGTGGCTACAATGTTAGTTTCAGAACCAATCCTCTCTACCCTTCGCAATGAGCATTAGATAAACATTTTCAAATAGTTTTGAAAATAATATAAAGTACTTTTAAATAAAATTTAAAGTTATTTTAAAGTAAAAAAAATTTAAATAGTTTTCAAATGTTTTTCTTAGAACAACTAGCTCTGATACCAATTGATGGATCGGTTCTCACACCTGCGTAGGTGCTTCAAACACAATATTTTCCATGAACTACAATAGCTCGTGTTCTAAGAATGTAAACACCGATGAATTAAATCGAGTTTGGTATTAAACCAAGCGAAAAATACTCGAAGTAATCCTTTGTTAAGAAAGCTGTTATATTTGAAAGTGTTTTAACTTGTGTGAACTGAATAACTGAATAAAAGAGGATCAATTCTAGCATATATCAGTTAAGTTATGGTGAGAACTGAACTGAGAACAGCTCGAACTGATCAAATGAGTTTGAAAACAATAGTTAAACAATTAAGCACACAAGATATATTTATGGATGTTCGAAGACTTCAACTGCTCTTACGTCACCTCTTCTACCTCCTCGGGTAGGATCCATTAGAAGACTTTGATTTATACAACACTTTGTACAAACCCACTCAGCTTAGGAATTACTCCACTGCCTCAACTGAACTCCTAGCCTAAATTGAAGGCAGCACCTTTCAGCCAACACTTGTTTAACGTCTATGTGTTCAAGACTACATACACAAGTTTTACGTCTTTGTGCAAGACTCACTCAGTAATCAATAAGATATATTCTCTGTATATGTGAGTGGTGGTGTGTGTGAGAGAGAGAACTGATATCTAAATACAACACGAAAGTGTTCTCACACATTGATGAAATTGTGCTTCTAATCTAAGCTTATAACATGTTGAAGTGTTTCCTCTGGGCAGATTGCTTCTTGTAAGCTGATATGAATTGAGCGTACTCTTTCTTCTTTTTTTGTTTCACACCTCTGAGTTTGTTGATGATCTTGGTCTGTATTTGTAGCAGCAAGGCAATCGTACACCAAGATTCATTAAATATGTCCATTGCAGTTGAATTCATTCCTAGATATTTGTTTGGTCCTTTCTGACAATTATTCTGGAATGCTTTGTCATTAAGCTCTACTGCAACGTCCATTATTGTCCTTTGACTTGACAAAAGTTATTTCTTAATGCGCCCAGCTTGATTCCACCTTTGATAAGCTTGTCGTGTTTTGCAAACTGATTGATTCCTAACTGATGTTCTGAATTGATCAGTTGAACTGGTTTGGTGAAATCAGTTAGCTCGTCAGCTGAACTGATTTCACTGCTTTAGTTGAACTAGTCAGTTAGGCTCTTCATCAGTTGAACTCTTCATCAGCTGGCCTGGCTTCTGAAAGTCTTCTGCTGAACCTCCTATCAACTGAACAATCAGTGGAACTGGTCTTCGAAATTTCAGTTGGACTGATTCAGCTTGGGCAATCAGTTGACACTTTCAGTTTGCTTTTCGAAAGCTTCAGTTTTGGCTTGGTAACGGATCAGTTCGAATCCTAATCAGTTTCAGCTTTTCTGTGCACTCAAGTAAATCGTTAGAAACAAAATAACAAGTTTTGTTAACGTCAAAATCAAGATTTCAAACATAAAATGTTCCAACAATCTCCTCCTTTTTGATGATCACAAAACTTGAGCAAATAAAGCGATTTTAAAATTTTAACTGCTGATTCTCCCCCTTTGTGAGAATTAAAAAAATATTTTAAGTAAATAAAAGAGTTTTTCAGTTTGAGGGATAAGAAAGCCCTCCCTCAAAAATGAATTAAAAACAAATGAGTTTTAAAAACAATTTCTGTTCGAAGTTAAGAAAACTCCTTCTCAAGAACTGAATTAAAAACAATTTGAGTTTGAGGGTAAGAAAACTCCCCCTCAAGAACTAAATTAAAAACTCTCCTTTAAAAATTTTTATCTATTACAAATTTTAGTAGCTTTTAATCATTCAAGCAATTTAGGCAAAAAATATGGAGATATCAGTTCAATCACATAGAAACATAACTGGATAAACATGATGTTTATTTAAACAAATAGATATCCCTTGTATTATACATTTAAGTACATCACCAGTTATAAGGGAAATTGCTACTACAATAGCACGCTTTAAACAACATCAAATATCAGTCAGCTTATGTATGACCGAACTGAATATACCAACAACTGGTTGCCTTGACCGCTTGAAATGCTACAATGATTTTGAGACTCTTTGCCAGAAGAACAGCAAGCTGCCTTGGACATGATCTATGTGCTTCCCAAATGGTCGAGCTGACTCAAACTGGACTCACATGATTTTGAACCGCAATTGATCATCAACTTTGATCTGATATGACAATGAAGTGGCGGTATACTGCTGATTTTTAAGCTGCACTTTAATCATCCAACATCTCAACATAGCTGGCTTTCGTCTGTAGATCAGCTAACTTGGTAGGCTTGCAGCCGAAACCTTGTCTTCCGATAAGTTTTGCTTAACAACCAACAAGTAAGACTCATAACCTTGCAGGCTGATTAAAGCCCCAAAGCTCGGAGTCTAGAGAAGTGACTACCATGTTAGTTGCAGAACCAATCCTCTCTACCCTTCGCAATGAGCGTTAGATAAACATTTTCAAATAGTTTTGAAAATAATATAAAGTACTTTTAAATAATATTTAAAGTTATTTTAAAGAAAAATAATTTTAAACAGCTTTCAAATGTTCTTCTTAGAACAACTAGCTCTGATATCAATTGATGGATCGGTTATCACACATGCGAGGGTGCTTCAAACACAATATTCTCCATGAACTGCAATAGTTCGTGTTCTAAGAATGTTTCTCCATGAACTGCAATAGCTCGTGTTCTAAGAATGTAAAAACCGATGAATTAAATCGAGTTTGGCATTAAATCAAGCGGAAAATAGTCCAAGTAATCCTTCGTTAAGAAAGCTGTTATATTTGAAAGCGTTTTAACTTGTGTGAACTGAAAAACTGAATAAAGGGGGATCAGTTCTAGCATATATCAGTTCAGTTATGGTGAGAACTGAACTGATAACAGCTCGAACTGATCAAATCAGTTCGAAAATGATAGTTAAACAATTAAGCACACAAGATATGTTTATGGATGTTCGAAGACTTCTACTGCTCATACGTCAGCCCTTCTACCTCCTCGGGTAGGATCCATTAGAAGACTTTGATTTATACAACACTTTGTACAAACCCACTCATCTTAGGAATTACTCTACTGCCTCAACTGAACTCCTAGCCTAGACTGAAGGCAGCACCTTTCAGCCAACATTTGTTTAATATCTATGTATTAAAGACTACATACACTAGTTTTTCGTCTTTGTGCAAGACTTACTCAGCTAATCAATAAGCTCTATTCTCTGTATATGTGAGTGGTGGTGTGTATGTGTGAGAGAACTGATATCTGAATACAACACGAAAGTGTTCTCACACACTGAGGGAATTGTGCTTCTAATCTAAGCTTATAACACGTTGAAGTGTTCTTTCTGGGCAGATTGCTTCTTGTAAGCTGATATGATTTGATCGTGCCCTTTCTTCTTTTTTTGTTTCACACCTCTGAGTTTGTTGATGATCTTGGTCTGTGTTTGTAGCTGCAAGGCGATTGTAAACCAAGACTCATCAAATATGTCTGTTGCAGTTGAATTCACTCCTCGATATTTGTTTTGTCCTTTCTGTCAGTTATTCTGGAAAGCTTTGTCTTTAAGCTCTGCTGTAACTTCCATTATTGTCCTCTGATTTGACAAAAGCTTTTCCTTAATGCACTCATCTAGATTCCACCTTTGATAAGCTTGTCGTATTCTGCAAATTGATTGATTCATAACTGATGTTCTTAATTGATCGGTTGAACTGGTCTTGATCTGATTTGGTGAAATCAGTTGGCTCGTCAACTAAACCGATTTCACTGCTTTAGTTGAACTGGTCAGTTGAACTCTTCATCAGTTGAACTCTTCATCAGCTGACCGGGCTTCTGAAGGTCTTCTGCTGAACTACCTATCAACTGAACAATCAGTGGAACTGGTCTTTGATATTTCAGTTGGACTGATTTAGTTTGGGCAATCAGTTGGCACTTTCAATTTGCTTCTCGAAGCTTCAGTTTTGGCTCGGTAACTGATCAGTTCGAAGTCTGATCAGTTTCAGCTTCTCTGTGCACTTAGGTAAATCATTATAAAAAAATAACAAGTTTTGTTAACATCAAAATCAAGATTGCGAACATGAAATGTTGCAACAGACTTTCAAGTCAGAAATGAATCACACCCAACAAGAAGATAGTCAAGAATGAATCAAAATTTCTTGAGCCAAACACCATATGGGAATACTGTTTTTGAACAAATACATCATTTCAAAGTTATGCTTAACCTTGATGTATTGGACTTCAAAAGCATAGAAGATCCATAGATTATTGGATGTCGGCTATAAGAATCGCAGCCGAAAAACTTGATCTCAATAAAGAAATATTTATTAAATTTTAAAAATGAGTCTTCTGGGATGATTCAAACTTTCTTGGGACATGAATTCGGTGTTAATTTGTCATTTCTCGTACCTAAGATGTAACGTAAGTTTAAAATATTTTATTTTGACATGCAAAATCATGCTTTGGAACTTGTATGATTTAGGGGTTTATTGTTTCTTTTACGAATAAATCACTTGACACCAAATATTTCAGGATTAGCAATGATAGCTTTTGTTGTATATCTTTACGAACAATCAACTAAATAGATTGTATTTCTTAAATTGTCAAAGCAAGTTCACAATTCATTATATTGTTCCTCTTATAGATTACACTATAGAAACTAGAAGATTTATATGTTGAGATCAAAAAGATAAAATGATGGTGGCATGACGGTGGTACATCGACTAAGAGGCAGCATCATTGATGGTGTGTTAGAATATTTTTATTTCCCTTAAGTTTTGGTGATTGACAACATAAACAACATCAAGTTTTTTCAGGATCCATCCGCTCACTTTATTGTAAAGAAGGTTTTTCAGACCGTTGATTGTTTCAAGCCTTTCAGGATTTCAAGTCATTTTGTCTAGAAAGTAAAACACTGTACTTTATTGAACTCTAGCGGCAAGTCATCCTATAACAAGTGACTAGTCCAAATTATCAAATACAGTGCACGAGTTCAAACCATTGTTTTCCAACCGCACTGCATAAAAGTAAGCATTGAGGATTCCCAAAGGATGGTGCATTTCAAGCCGTTTGATTGAAAGCTCAATATAGAAAGATTATACAATATCCTAACAACTCTCGAAATGACAGAAAGCCATTCTATTCAGATATGGTGTGTCAGCTTTATCAAAATCATGGACTTAAAGTCAAGAGGGAATTTATGAGCATTTAATGATAAGTACGAAGCATGCCCATATTGATGGGAAATAGTACGGATGATTGTTGAAAAGAAATTTTGACCGTTGGGCACTCTAATATAAATAAACAGTGCATTTCAAAGAGAAGACTATCGAAGTATTTTTAAAATTGCTGAAACTTTCAGGAAATCAAGAGTCTGCATATTTCCAATATTTTTTAGCACAATTAAGATACTTCTTTCTGACTGCTCAAGCAAAGCACAAACTTATCGGAATATATCATATCTTCAAAGATCAATACGTAACGTCCCAAAAATTTGAAAGTCCACGTGAATCACATGCATGCAAGTTATTAAATTTCTTATATATTTTAATTAATTTATTTTTAATGCATTAAATGCATGATTTTAACATGAATATATATGTTTAATTCTTGGTTCATTAAGATTGTATGATATAGGGCTTTTAGCAGTATTTTACGCTCGAATGAGGAACGGAGACCGAGGACAATTAAAGAAAAATGTTTTTATTAAATAATCATTTAATATATGATGTAAATATGTATGATTTTCAAAAATGGGCCTTGTTAAGGCATTTTTACTCAACGAGCCATATTTTTAACCGGTACGAAAAATTTAGCAAGTCGGAAGACTTTTTGAGGGTTCGGACAATATTTTCAAAAACGTACTAAACGAAATATTTTTTGGGAGTGTAATTGGGCTTCATGGGATTATTTAATGCATAATGGGCCCAAAATTCTACTTAACCTCATTATTTTTAATTAAGGGCTCATTATACACTAAATATTATAATGAACCTACCATCCAAAAACCCTAAACTCCTAACCCTACACTTGGCCGCCCCCTTCATCCACTTCCAGCAGCCATTTTTGAAAAATACAACAGCTATCCTCCTTATTTTCTCAAGATTCTTTCAAAAGACTCCTTCCCCGTCTCTCCGGTGCAAGTTCTACGCGAATATCTCTATGGTTTCACGCGTATATACGCAAAAGCACGCTCTAAATCTTGTTTTTTATCATCATTCATATCATTATATGCTGATTTGTGTGTTTATGCAAGGGAAATTCTTAGAACTATTGTGTTGCATTCGTTTTGCAAGGTTTGTCACGAAATATGCATACTATTCTTCATGTACCTCACGTTTTCTATGGTTTTGTGCAAGGGGATGTCAGGTCTAGGTTCCAAGAGGATAAAACATTGAGATCTATGGTGAATAAGGTGGAGAGGGCGTCGGTTCAGGTCTAAGGGAAGGGGCCGATCGCTTGAGTCCTAGGAGGCACGTAGTGGCTAGATCGGGTTAGGTGAGAGGAGTAGCCGTGCATGGCTCGTTCTAGAGGCTGGTTTGGGACGTGAGTGGTCCATGACAAGACCTTGGAGTGGTCCATGATTGGCTGGTAGGGTGGAAAAGCATGGATCGAAGCAAGGAAGCGGATTAGGACGAGATAGCGGCTAGATCGGTTGTTTCATGGTGAACCAAGGGGTGCATGTGCATGGGGCTGAGGGTAGTGCTTAGGTCCAAGAGGGTCCAGAGATGGGCTAGGAGTGGTTGGTTCGAGGTTGGTCCAGCCTAGCTTGGGCTAGGATCGAGTTCTTGAGGGTTAGGTACAACTAGGGTTTTTGGTGCACATGTACAGAAAATTCCAGCAAGGTTTCAGTGGCACATGATGGTCTTAATTGGTCTGATTTAGGGTTTTTAGGGGCTGGTAGGGTGTGAATAAGTGGTGGTTAAAATTTGGGAAAGTTTGGTTAAGTTTCTGGTTGATACGAGTTAAAACTGAGACCCCGGTCCAAGTTTTAAAACGAATCGTAAAATTTACGGGATGAACTCAAGGTTACACCTAGGAAATTATTATAATTACATTTTGAGGTGTTTTAAGGAGTTTGATTTGCTTCGGGTCAAAACTTTGAGGTTTAGGGGTAAAATTGTCAATTAAGGCTTCCAGGTGCAAAATGACCTTGCATCTGGGTCGAGTTAGCGGTCCTAGCAGTGCCCTGATCACAAAATTACATGTTTTAAATGTATATGTTATCATGAACATGATTTTTTTATGGAAATATGAAAAAATACTTTGCATTCTTAATTTTAAGAAAATTTACATATATGCATGAGTTTTATAAGCGATGAATACGATGACATGTTTTTGAAGGAAGGGAGTTGGTTGTGACTAATACGGACACGAACATGTAAGGCCAAGGGTCAGTGGATGGGTAATATTGTAGCTGATGTCCCTGCCGCCAGGTACCGCAGTTATACTTAGATTGATCCATCGACTAGAGCTGATACGAAAGTTACAACTAATTATCTGAATTCAATTAAGGAAAAGAATACGTATATGATGACACGATATGACATGATTTGATATGAATATGTTTATGTTTATGTTCATGCTTTGAAAGATCATAAAAGTTACTTTGTTTACAGTACTTTGTACTGTTGCATGATATGTATACGTGCTTGTTATAATGGTTCAGGTGTGTTGAGTATTTAAACTCACTAGGTGTGAATGGTGTAGGTGAGCAGTTTGTTGATGAGGAGACTGGAGGCGCTGAAGACTGAGTAGGCTGAGTTGGGGGTGCACATGTTAACCCGAGGACCTTGCATTCTTCCGCATATTACGATCACGAATCATGGGTATAAACCATATTTTAAATGTTTTTGCATCTCTTTATACGTTGATGATTTTGACAGACGTTGAGTTTTTTTAAAACAGTAGACTAGGAGATTAATTCATTTTAAGATTTAATTAACTGCAGTTATTTTTATTCAGTGATTGGATGGATTTTTAAAATGCATGATTGACTGCTTTTATTTCATACACGTGTTTGAGTATTTCCGAAAAAAATTTTAAAAAATATATTATACTTTTCAGTAGAATTTTAAGCAGTAGACGTTTCACAATATATGCTATCTCAACTAAATCAAGCCGTTACAAAGCTGACCGTTTTTTCATTGTTATTTGTTGTATTGTCTGGTCAACCAAGGATTTTTATACATCTAGTCATTGTAAAATGATTACTAAGAGTTTCAGCATAGGCAGTGTGATAAGCCTTAACTGAAACAAACTGTTACAAGACGTTGTAAAGCCAAAACATTTTAGTGAAAATCTTTCTAATTGAAAGAAGGGGTGACGTGACATATGAGTTATATATCTGAAAATCCATAAAAACTTATGCGTTTTTTACCTAAGAATGAGTTTATCCCTTTGGTGTAAACTGATGTTCTTGAGAATGAATGATGATCTCTAAACCGATAGCTTGATTCAATTTGGATAACAATCAGTTTTGATTTGAGCCACTTTTGCTTCACTATTCTAGTTTAGGTAAACCAGTTTAGCTTGTGGACATATTCAGTTCTATTTGGTTCGAATGAATAAGATAGTCTAGTTCGGTTTAGCTTACATCAATTTAGATAAGATTAGTTTTTCCTTAAGCCATTTGTTAAAACCAAAACATAAATATTCTAACACCCTTCTTTGAATTTTCCAAGTGGTAATCATTTATCGAGATGATAAATCTGTTGTTATGATTATACACCACTAGTCCTTACACACTGGGACAACATAGAAGCACTGCGTACTAGTGCTAAACTTGGACTCATTTATCAACTCCGCGAAGGTCATCAGGCGGAGAGGTTGACTGTACTATCGACATGCGTAGGAGCCAATGATTGCATTCAGAGATTCATTACTCACCTACGGGTGTGGATATCCTATGTGATCTGCTGAGTTAATAGTGCAAAGAATCTCTATCCAAAGTATAAGATGTTATTTATGGTAAAGTTGTTTTATAGTCGCACATGCAATGCCACTATTATCAATCAAAGATACATCACATTGTTATCAAAATCATATGTTGCTCTCGATATATATATCAATGATACATAGGGAATCATTTGGAAATGCTACTAGGTGCTTTAACAATGATTTGATGGGTACGATAAAAAAATGAGTTCTAGCATTCTTATAACCAATTGGTTGATCCATACAATGAGACTAATTAGGATAAGCCCGAATAAGGGACACGTGTTGTCTCGAATCACATGGGTTGTGAACATGTGGCTAGTTGTATCTATGAACCATGGGTGGTAACATAAGTATTGATTTATGTGTTCTTGTTGAGATAGAAATATTCAAAAAATTGAATTTGGTGATTAGAGTTGAATTCGATGATTGAAGTTTGATGGAGATCAAATATTTGGCTTATAAAAATGGTTTATTAGTGGATTTCATATTTAGAAATTATGAGAGTTAGCATGATTGCTAAATTTGAACAGAGACTGCAAGTGCCTGGATTGTGAAGGAGTTTAAAATTTTGCAGTTGCCAAAATTTGAGTCACTGGATGGTTGAATTTGACCAGTTGAGTTTGACTATATGGTTTTTGAAAAGTTTGACTTTACATGATTGTAACTAGCTGTTTACACTCGTCATGATGTGTGATCGTCGATCGAGATTATGATGAAACCACAATCATGTATTATTTGATTCATAGGATAGAAGTATCTTTGTAAAACTCTAACTAGTAGGAGCCATTGTTAGACAAAACACCATTATAAGTTTTGACTCATTGTGCTGGAGTATCCTAATCAAACTCTAACTAGATGTTTTTGCATGTTGATCCAAAGTGTCATAATCAAACATTATCTAGTAGATGTACTATTTGGTCAAAATATCTAATTATAATTCTAAATAAGATTAAGGAGAATCCAATGTCATGAGAAATTATGCCAGGACTTTATTTGTTAAGGCTCCAATTTTTACAAGAGTTAACCAGAATTTTCCATTCTACGTACCACAAATTCTGTTATGTACTTGGATTGAGAATTACTAGTTTCATGGTTGGTCATATTCATAGAAATTCTGGCCCGCTAAATTTTAGCCCAAAATATAGGAATTTTTACTTCATTACCTTTACTGATGAGTAATCGAGATATGGGCATGTGTATTTTGATGAAATACAAATCTGAAGTCTTTAAGAGGTTTAAAGAATTCAGAGCTGAAATAGAGAAATAATTAGAAAAAAAAAGTATCAAAACACTTCGATCTGATCGATGTGGAGAATAATTCAGAACACAAATCAGAGATTATCTAAAAGACAATGTGATTTTTTCACAGTGGACTTCTTCCTCAATACCACAGTTAAAAGGTGTGTCAGAATTTCGTAATCGAACATTGATAGACATGGTTTGATCTATGATGGGATTCAGTCAATGTAGCCATCATTTTGGATATGTGTTTGAAACTGCGTAATTAGATATGGATGGGAAAACTTCCCAAATATTCTTACCTTAGAATATGGGTATGTCCTACTTACACTAATGGGAGAAAAATTAGATAGTAGATCCGTTTTTCTACTTTGTGTGATATTCAAAGAACTATATTAGATATTACTTGTATTATCTAATGGAAACAAATGTGTTTGTTTCAAGAAACATCGTCTTCTTAGAGATGGAAGTTTCTATTAAATAAACATGGTAAAATGATAGAGTTTGAGGAGATTTAAGAAATACCCATTTCTCATATTGTAGAACCCACAACCCGACAGCCAATTGAAAAAGTACATGTTCATAAGATCTCGAGACCACCTGTGAGTTATGGTCTATTTCTTGAAGAAGGCTAGTATGTTCCTAACCCTGGATGTAATCTAAGAAACTTCAAAGAAGCAGTATCTAATGTCGACCAATCAAGTGGCTTGAAGTTATACAGTATGTGACGGAATCTATGTATTGGAACAAATTCTGGTCCTTAGTGGATCCACCTGAGAGAATCGTTCTCATATTACGTAAATGAATTTACAAAAGAAACTTGATCTGGATGGGAAGATATTGACCTTCAAGGATAGATGCTAGCTAAAGTATATATTCAGAGGATATGAATTGACTATAAGAAAACCTTTTATTCAGTTGATATGTTCAAGTCCATTAGGATACTGATGGTCATAGTAGCATGGTATGACTATTGAATATGAAAAATAGATGTGAAGACGATACTGCTAATGGTGACATTAACAAAGATATTTACATGTCTCAGCCAGAAGGATACACATCATTGAGAAATAAGCATAAGGCATGCAAACTGTAGAGATCGATTTACGGTCTCAAACATGTATCGAGGAGTCTGAACATCAGATTTGATAACACTATCAAATACTTTGATTGTAGAACCCGTAACTTAGACTACGTATAAGCCATGCATAATTTTTAGTATTTAAACTAAAATGATTTTATTGCATGAGTATTTAAATTCTTTTCCTTAAATCTATTTATTTTATGTAGTAGTTTAATTGTCATTTTTTCAGTTAAATAAGTGAGGCCGGACTGGAGATGGAGTATTGAGATAAGTTAATAAAGACTTATTTAAGAAGTGATAATTTAGCATGTTAGTAAATATAATTTAAAAAGTTGGCATGCATGCAAGTTATTGAATTTCCTTAGCATTTTAATTAATTTTAAAGCATTAAATGCATGTTTATTTCAGTAAATTGTGTTTAATTATTTTTTATGCATTTTATGCATATTTCATACATGATAGGATTTAATTCATGAAATTTTAAAAAAAAAAAAGTTCATACATTAGGGTTTCTAAATGCATTTCACGCTCGAACGAGGATCGGAGACCGGAGAATTTTCAGGAAAATTATTTTATTACATGATTAAATTTTTATTAATTATTATAAGATGTTTTAAAGATATTTTTCAAGAATTGGGAATTTTTGGGTATTTTTATCCGCATGATTTTTAATTGTTACGGTACGCAAATTTTATAGAGTCGGGGGACTTTTTAAAGTTTTGGCTAATATTTTCTAATCCTTTTCAACACGATATATTTTTCGAGAGTGCGTTTGGTTTTAATGGGCCTACTTTTAAGTTTTTTTGGACTTAATTAGCTTTTAAATCATTAATTTTTATTTTTAAAACCCATTACCATTATTTATCTATATAAGTAGCACCTAAATACCATTAACCCTAAACCTAATCACTCTCATCAGCCGACACCCTCACTTCTTCAACCATTTTCACGTAAAACACCAGCTGGTTGCTTCGGCCACTTCATTTGCTTAAAAAGAAATTTCTCCGGTGCCTTCCCTTCGCGCGGTTCTTCAAAGTTTTCGTTCCAAAAACATCAAGGCACGCTTGTATTTTTATTTCTCATCATTCACGCTCTACATGTACTGAAAATACGATTATATTCATGTTCATCCTTTGATCTATCATGTGGGTGCATTTATTCAAATTTTTACATGAAAATTCGGATGTTTCTTGCATGAACCTCACGTTTCTTTGCATGGTTGCAAGGGGCTGCCACTTGGGTGCATTGTAAGGGCTGTTCCAAGCCATGGATCGGACCTTGGTGGGTCTGAGACATGGACTAGGGTGGCTCGAACCCTGCTGGTCTTGGCCTTGGATTCGGTAGGAGGAGTTGTTTCAAAGGAAGCCTCGGTTAGGTCCTTCGGTTGGCTTACGGAGGTTTGCGTTATGCAGCATGTTTGGGGCTGCAAGTCATGGTTAGTTGGGTCCAGTATGGTCTGTTTTTGGCCGAGGTTGGGCTGGTTCGGGTCTAGTCCAAGATGGTTAGTTGTAGGGCCGTTGGTTCGGTCCAAAGTCGTGACTAGGGTTAAGGTTTGTTTGTGCACAGAAATTCCAGCAGCTTTTGGGTTTGTTTTCATGGGGCTTTGAGGGCTGGAAAGTGGTGTTTCAAGGCTGTTAGGTGGTGGGTTGAGAGAGGACCGAAGGGTGTTGATATGGAGGGGACATGTGTTATAATGAGATGATGTCATAGGGGGGCCAAGAGGTGTTTCTTGTTGGATATTCCAGCCGTAGGTTTTGGATCTAGTTTTAGAGTCATTAGTGTCTTTTAGGTGTTTTTAAATTATGATAAAAAGTTTGGAAGATTTCGGTTTAGTTTCGATCTGATTCGGGTTAACATCGGGACCCCGATCCAAGTTTTAAAACGAATTAGATAAGCTGCGATTTTGGCTCGAGTTTATGTCTAGGAATATTTTTAAATATGTTTTGGGACATTTTAAGGATTTTTGTAAGCTTCGGGTCAATTTTAAAGGTCCAGGGTTGAAACGACAATTTTTGGGTTTATAGGGGCAAAATGGTCATTTTACACCCAGGATGAGATTTTAGTCCTAGCAGCGCCCTGAGCACAAATCATGATATTTTTAAATGTTCATGCATCACGTTTACGATTTTTAAGCTATTATAATAATTATGGTGCATGTTTGGTTTAAAGGAATTAAGAGAGAAAAAGTAAGAAAGTGAAGAGCACTCCGTCTCCGCCGCGCCGCGTCGTTATTTCGTTTGTTTTCTGTCAAAACAAACCAAGGCATGTTTATATCTTCTTTCACTCTTCAATCAAGCCATATAGGTATTTTTAAATATCGCAAGTACATGATTTTATTGCAAGAAGATCGAAATTGTTCATATTTAATTATGTTAGTTAATTATATTACGTGCAAATATTCATTTTGAGATTTATGCGATATTGCTTGTGGTCACTTTACTATCATGCTTAAGTCCGGTCGCCAGTTACCGGCCCGGTCGCCAGTTACCGGTCAGTTCAGTTGTTTCACCCAGTATACTGTGGCAGTAGTCTGATCAGACATACATTATTAAGTCCGGTCGCCAGTTACCGGTCAGTTCAGTTCAGTTCAGGGACCACTTGCGTAGACCATAATCTCACCAGAAAATTATTACAAGTTATTTCATTACAGGGCTCCAAGGAGCAAACATTTTCACTATGATATTTTCATTTCAGTTATGCACGTACTATAATTACCATTGAAATGATATTTTACGTTACACCTCATTACAGGAAATTTTCACTTGCATGCGACTTTATTATTTATTTACTTGTTATTTACGATATATGCATGCTGAGTCTTTAGGCTCACTAGACTTGATTGTTGTAGGTACTGATGATGCCGGGACCGAGGGCGGGGATCAGTGAGCCAGCTGGAGTCGGCAGTAGTGGGACCCGAGGACCTCACTTTTTAGCATTTATTGTTGTTATCGCTCAAACATTTTTATCTACCGTTGGATAAAATTTTTACAGTTATTTTTACAACATTAATTTCTTCCGCTGCTATTTTTAAACATGATACGTTATTCAACAGTTTATTTTATGAACTGGATATTTTATTTAGTTTAAAAGGAAATTTTTAATTTTTCCGCAAATTTTCAAATACTGATTTCTAGGCCCTTACATTGATATTTTTAGAAACTTAGAGAACCATGTGAGTACAAAAAAGTTAGTGGGAGCACTATGACATTTCTTATTTTTTTTTTGATGATATTCTAATAATTGGGAACGATGTAGAATTATTTCAATCAACTAAATTATGGCTATCAAGTAAATTCTCTACGAAGGACATGAGTGAAACTTTCTATGTATTAGGAATACATATCTATAGTGATAGATTCAAAAAGATGCAGGAGCTCACCCAAGCCACTTATATTGATATCATACTGAGAAGATTCTCTATAGAGTAGTCCATGAGAAGATATCTACCAATGTGTCATGGTGCAATCTTATCCAAGTTTATGTGACCTAAGCGTGATAAAGAGATAAAAACTATGACATGTGTTTCCTAAATGTTAGCCATTGGTAGTATTATGTATAGTGAGATATCTGCACGACCTAATATAGCTTTTTCATGAAGTGTTCCAAGTAGATATCAGTAAAACCAGGGTCTATTGCATTCGAAAGCCGTGAAAGATATTCTTAAGTACTTAAGAAGGACTAATATTTTTTCATGTTTTATGTGGGTAGAGAATTAAAATTGGAATGCTACACCGATTCTAACTTATAATCAGACATAGATGATTAAAAATCAACCTCTAGATTTGTATCTATACTCAATGATGGTGTTTTCTCTTTGAAGAGTTCCAAACAAGACGCCACATAGGATTTTACCACTGATGCCAAATACAATTCTGCATCAGCTGCATCAAAGGAGCTAGTTTAGATTATGAATTTTTCCAAGAGTTGGGCATCATTCCAATTGGAGTTGATCCAGTCTCAGTGTATTGTGGCAACAATGGTTCCGTCTCTCAAGTGAAGGAACAATGTCTCATCAGTGATCCAAACATGTACTACAGAAGTTCCACATCATCTAGGAGATTGTGGGAAGAAGAGATACATCGATTGAAGAAGTCACCTATACAAATAACTTTGTTGATCCTCTAACAAAGCCTCTACTAATGCCATTATGTGAGAGCATCATAAATCAATGTGATTATGATCTATGAGTAGTTTCCTATAGGGCAAGTGAGAAATTGTTATTGTAGGTACCCAACAATTCAACTTGTGGATTGATCTTTATTGACTATTATGTTATAAACTGTCTTTATTTTAATAATATTTTATACATTATGTCGTTTTTTTACTTGCATAATCATGCAATCTGGATAGATAAAATTTTGAATATACTATGGTACAATGAGGTCGTACATATGATGACGATTATGAAACACATTTAAAAGTTACTATATATTTTAAATATGTTCCTAGTATTTTTAACGATCTAAAATAAAGATAAAAACCGCTCGAGCTCGAGACTAGCATCTGTGATGAAGTGTACCACGTTTCATTGGTAGGGACAAGGAGATATCCAATCGTACATGATGAATGCTTATATTTTGGGTCACTGAACAGCCTTCTCTCGGATTTTCTAAATGATTATCATTTATCAAGCATATAGATTCACAGTTATGTTTGAGCACTATTAGTCCTTATGACCCGAGACAACATAGAGACTCTTCGCACTAGTGTTGTATTTTGACTCGTTTACTGGCTTCACGAAGATCTTTCGTGTGGCGAGGGTGGTTGTAGTATCGACATACTTAGGATCCAATGCATTTTAATCTTGGATTCACCGCTCACCTACAAATGTGGATATCCCATATGATCTGATAAGTTAATAGTGCAATAAATCTATGGTCAGGGTATGAGATGTGCTTTAAGATAAAGTAGTTCCCTAGTTGCACATGCGACGCCACTATGATCACTCAAAGATACATCACAATGTTATCGAACTCATATGCAACTCTCGATATACCAATTGTTGAAGATTTGATTCGGATATATGAGATGAAGGAACCGTAATGTATGTTAATCATAACATAATGGTTCTTGCAGGCTCTATTGGTGATACATAGGGAATCATAGGCGATGCTAGTAGGCACCCTTACCATAATTTTATGGGTGCAATTAAAAATGATTTTTATATTCTTATGATCAAATGGTTTA
Source organism: Primulina huaijiensis (assembly GCF_012295235.1). Lineage (NCBI taxonomy): Eukaryota > Viridiplantae > Streptophyta > Magnoliopsida > Lamiales > Gesneriaceae > Primulina > Primulina huaijiensis. The sequence goes on from NC_133312.1 coordinate 8,283,668, forward strand.
TACACATAATGAGACTAATTAGGGTAAGCTCGTATAAGAGACGTGTGTTGTCTCGAAACACATGAGTTGTGAACACACGACTATCAGTATCCCTGAACCATCGATTGTCACATAAGTATTGATTTATTTATTCTCGCTGAGATAGTCAATTTCAAGAAGTTGAATTTTGTGATTGAAGTTTGATAGAGATCCAACATTTATCTTATAAAAGGTTTTATAAGTATATTCCATCTTGAGAAGATTTGAAAGTTAACATTTTTGCTAAATTAATGAGTAGAGTGCAACTACCTAAATTTTATGAAAAATTTCCAAAATTGACAGCTGTCAAAATTTGAGTTAATAGAATGTTGACTTTGAGTTAGTTGTTTTTCAAAATGTTTATAACCAGATGTTTACTCTTATCACATCGGTGATGTATGATCTTCGATCGAGATTATGATAAAACCACGATCATAGATTGTTTGATGGATTAGGCTTGGAGTATCCTAGTGAACCTATAACTAGAAAGAGTCCTAGTTAGGCAAAACACCGAGTAAGAGTTTTGACTCATTGGTTGGATTATTCTAATCTAACCATAACTAGGAGTTTTGATATATTGATTCGCAATGTACTAATAAAAAATTATCTGGATAAGATTACACTATCTAGATATTATTTAGATAATATCACATTATCTAGATAAGATTCTAGATATCCTAGTTGGTCAAAACTATTAGTAAGAGTCCCAATAGGTTTCTATTAGATACATGATATCATTAAATATGAGAAAACACACCAAAGTTTGACGCTTGAGTGCTCTCTCTCCTCCTAGAAGCTCTCCTTAATTCGTCCAACCCCTTCTGAACATGACATTTTGTCAAACACCACTTCTCACCACTGCACGACCGCCGTTGCACCACCATTAGATCGTTGTATTGCCGCCGCCATCCTTCTCTTACTCTCGATGCTCAAATTTTCTAATTTCTGAAGTGCAATCTAGAAGAAAAAAAATAAAATTATTGATCGTGGACTTGATTTGACTATCGAAAAAAATGATATTGATCTAGTTGATTGTTCGAAGTGATTTACAATAGGAGTTATCTTCACTTAACATCCATAATAGTTGAAGCCAAATGTTTAGACAATAAAGTTAAATTCTAATAAACTCCATATTGTTGGGATTAAAACATACGATTACCTAGGCATGCCTTTGAATTTCAAAATAAAATTTTAAATTTTCGTTGTGTCTTGGGTACGAAAAATGATACACCAACATGTTTAAATATCAGTATTAGATTTATAGAGAGTATAAAATTCAGGAAATTTGAAATATACTACATGTATCAATAATTAATTTTGAGAATTCAAAATAAAACTTTTTATTTCTTTTTTTTTTTTAAATTTATAAACTTGTTGTTCAAACCAATTTGACATTTAACAATTTGGACAGATATCCAAACGAACTCCTCAATCCATTATTATACGACGATTGTAACATTAATTTTAAGAACCCTTTAACTAACACTTGATATTCAATTGATTTTCAATACTCTTCATGAACAGGATGCAATAACTTATTACACATCACCATAAGAACAAATATCTTTAAATTTCTTGTTATCGTTCCCAATCGTGGAGTGGTCTCTCTTCTCTTTTGCCAACTCTACGTCATGGCATGCGTGTATCCGTCCCAACAAGTCGTGATAAATTTGGGATGGTTCAGTTTTACGGCATGATTTTTTATGAACAAAACATTCTTCTACGTATGGGCCACTTGAATATGTAGATTGCTTACAAGGTTAAGAAGAGGTTTAGGCGAGAGGGGGATGCCTTTGTACTTGTGAAGGATGCGTGTGCAAAGATGAAGGTTTAGTAAAACGTCTACTACTCGTTTTACTTAAAAAGTACTAAATTTTTTTCTCTACTTCCTTTACTTCGGCCGAACATATATACACATATATAGACATGTATTTTTAAATTAGCTTTGCACCATTTTTAAAAATAAAACAACCAACTATATTTGAAAATTCAAAGGAAAGAATTCAAAGCATAAAATTGTCATTCGTTTACCAAACTTAAACTTAGTAATATTTCAAAATAAAACTAACTCTAGCATCCTCTCAAAAACCTCTCAAAAGCATCATAAAAGTCATAAAATCTTTAACGTAAACTTAAATCATAAACTTACTTGAAATTATGAAAAACTAGCGCTGGTCATCGGGTTATGTACACCTTCAGTCCAGCAAGATCAACCATCAAGTTTCTCAACAACATCAATATCATGCTCACCTGCATGGAAAACACCTAATAAGTCTATTGACTCAGCAAACCTTAATCATGATAACAAGTAACATATATACAATCACAAGTAACAGTAAAAATACTTTTACTTAGAATACTTTTCATGAACATGCATAAACATAAACATTTTTCCTTTCATCATATACATTTCCATTTTCATCATATACGTATACTATACGTTTTTCTTTTATTGAATTTGGATCGTTAATTGTGACTTTCGTATAAGCTGAAGGTCGATGGATCCATCTACGTGTAACCACAGTACTGGGCGGCAGAGACATCAGCGACACTCTCACCCGTCAATTGAGTTTTGGCCTTACATATCATTGTATCATCATAATCATCGTATTATCGTATTAATCACAATCACTTCACCTCCTTCAACTTTTCGTATTTTCATCACTTATAAAAATTTAAGCATATATAAATCATTTTTCTTTTAAACCAAGTATGCAACATGTCTTTTGGCAATAACGTTTCATCATATCATTTCATAAACATTTAAAATGAGCATATTAACATATTTTACAGTATTCAGGGCACTGCTATGACGTCTACTAATTTTTAGGTGTAAAATTATTGTTTTACCTCTAGACTTAGAATTTATCGATTTTGACTTTTTCATACTTTCATTAACTCTAGATCATCCCAAATAATTATTTAAGCTTAAATTAAATTTCTCATATTTTTATTTAGCTTAAATTTGAGTATTTTGATTTAATTTCATAATTATTAATTCGTAGAGCGTTTAATTCCCGAATTAATTCAAACTTTAATATTTTAATATCAAATTTTAAACATAGACTTTTTATACCTGAATTACCCTCTTGAACCATGAACCGACCCCGTGGACCATGGTTCGACCCCTTGCCATTAACTCAAAGAAACCGAACCCTAACACGAAACCCTCGAGTCATCTTGCGATTTCATCGAGCCATCCCCGAACCACCTCGAGCCAAACCTTGACCAGACCACCTAGGGACCCTAGTGACAAGCCCTGACCCCTTGAACCAGCCCCTATCCCACGCTGCAACCTCCTGCACTGAAACAAGAGCCGCGCGAGTTACTTCTATGAGCGCCTAGGACTCCTAACGCAACTAGGACTCCTCACCCGAGCCACCACCCGAGCCCTCACAATCCTGACCCTCACTAGACCCTGTTCCAACCCTTGGCCGCCAGCCTAGACCAGCGTCGTCCCCCCTGCAGGAGCGAAAAGCCGCCTGCGTGCATGGGAAGAGCCCTACCCCTATGGGGCTATCCCTCGGTTGTTGTCCAAGAGTCCTAGCCTCCTAAGTCCAAGCCACAACTAGCATGAGCCCTGGTCGCACCCAAATCTCCGCTAGAAGCCGTGGCATCAAGGAAGCCAAGCTCGGCCCTAACTCATGCAAAATTCAATAATTTTTCGCGCAAGCTTTCCCTAGCTTTTGTCCAGCCTTAAACCATGTCTTTAGTGACCCTTAAACCTACTGGAAATCGTCCTTTAGGATGCTCCTACCATGACAGCCCCTTAGTGCAAAGTTAACACAAGTTTTGGTTCACAAAAACATGAGTTATTGACATTCTATGGCGTAAAAACGAAAATAAACACAAGACTAACATATTTTCTATGCAAACATACATCAATCATGTAATATGATGTGATAGATGAGAAAGAGAGAATTAAGGCGTGTCTTTGCATATTATGCGCACGAAAATGTTTTGACGATGCGAGAAACGGCGACGTAGGAACCTAGGCTAAAGTCTTCCTCAAAAACCATGGATTTTCTCCTCAAAAACTTCGTGTGTGCGTGTGTTTGTTGCTGCTAGGAGGAGTCCTTGTGTGTTGTGTGTTGTGTGATGTGTGCGTGCGTTTGTGGGGTTTTGGGGTGGGGTTTGGGGCTTTTATTTTTTATATGAAACTCATAGTATAAGCTTAAGCCCATTAACATAGCATAATAGACCCATTAAGCCCATTAGTGAATATTTAAAATATTTTGTTTAGCAAAGTTTGTTAATTATTAGCCGAGTTTTCAAAAGTTCATATTTTCGTCGAAAATCGAATACCGTTAAAAATTACGACTCGGCGTATAAAATCACATCAGAACACCTTATTCTCAAAAATATCATATAGCATAAACCATATTTTAAATAATTAAAAATAATTATTTAATAAAAATATTTTCTATTTTTCAGCTGTCGATCTCCGTTCTTCAATCGCATCTCGAATAACCTTTAAAAATATAGTTTTTATCCATTCTAACAATAAACCCTATTTTTAAACATGTAATCAAGCATATCTTAATTAATTCATGTCATTAAAACTATTTAATTAGTCATTTTCTTTTTTCGCTAGATTTGCATGCAGTTGAATTACGTCATCTTATTTTTCGACCTTCCATTTAGTGTAGGCTTGCATAGGTTGTGGATTACGGCATCGGTTAGGGTTTGTTTATGGTGCGGAGTTTTGGTGTTGCTTGAGATGTTGAAGGGAGAAGATGAACTGAGAGTTTCATTATATATAATTTTTTGATGTTTTTTTGTTAGATCTAATGTTGTTGTGATGATGTAAAATGTGGTTTGTTTGTTCTTATATAAGACATATTGAGGAAACATAAATTTTTTCCTGATTTTATGCTATAGATTTAATGCATAATTTCGGTTTAGGGTGTGTATACATTAAAGATATTGAGAAATATGCATGAGGAGTTGCAAGAAATAGTGTGTAAGTAAATATAACGATTAAAAGATATAGGAAAAATTATTAAACTGGTTGAAGTTTAAAAATGGAAATTTTTTTAATGGACTTCAATAATTCACGATTCCATAATTAATAATTGCTTTTATATATTTGATGCTAAGTTGGATATATATATCTTATGACATTCATTTTTACACTAATAATTGATTACCATGTATATCAAATTGCATCTATTTTTTTAATTTAATATACCAAAAAAACATGTCACAAATAAAAACCCAATACATGACAATCAACTGTTAATAGAATAGGTCTCTTGTTGAACGTATCATGGATCTATATCCGTGAAAAGAGTCGACTTGATTCATACTTGCAGTGAAAAATAATATTTTTCATTCAAATCAACATATATTATACAATATTACATCATAATCTAACTAACAAAAAATGATATTTTTTTATAAAAAATAATCTTTGAACATAAAAGTAATATTTTTCATGGATTGACTCAGATATCTGTCTCACAAAATTGATCCGTTAGATGATCAAACAAGATTTTTTTTGTGTTATTAATATAACGGGGGAATGTTACAGAAAATGCCAGGAGATTTTTTTTCCACAATTAGATGGGTTATAACTTATAAGTTCAGAAGACAAAGGGTTTGTGAATGGAGTCCTGCTAACAACTAGAATTTTTGTCCACGATAATATTTAATGTGGAATTTTAAATTTGTAAATAATAATGTCCTTTATATAAAAATATATTTTATTTCATTTTAAAAGTGTGGATAGAGAGCAGTGAATTGACAAAACACTCTTCCAACCATACTTTTATGTGTAAAAGCTTATGACATTACATTAATTTTTTGGTCAGTTTATTTATGTAAAATAAATTACAACTAAGAAATGATTTAGCAAGAAAACGAAAGAGGTGCCGTTAATTTGAAGGTTAATTCATTGTCATTAATCATCCATTAATCACCCGTTAATCTTCAAAAGGTTGATTCCATCCTACATGTAGGGACACTACCCCATGATAGAATCAAGGGCCCAAATTTAGCCACAAATACATGAGGTCCACTAATTTTTTTAAAATCACATATGTGTGTGAATCTTGTCCATCCAAATTATGTGGGAGCAGTGCTCCCATATGTAACATCGAAGCTACCCAAAAAATATTCAGCATGAAAAAATAATTGGAAAATGAGAAATGATTTCACATGGAAAAATAAAGTTTTAATAATGAATTAAAAATTATTATAATATTAAAAACAAAAGTGGGCTTTATTTTTTAAAACGCTGGGAAAGGGAATGATTGATCATTTAGCATTACTGACATTCTAGTAAGTTGTAAATTGATATTAAATATAAAATTAAAGATAATGAAAGGTTGGGTTTATCATCTCCGATATCTGCAGTCAACGACCAATTTTTTATTTAAAAAAAAAAATTCAATTGGTATCTACGTAAATGAGCATATTGTGATAGTATAAAGGGAAATTCTCCTTTATCAATTTCTCATAAAATGAATTATGTTCAATTCCCTTTTGGAGTTGAAAGAAATTTTGTTTAACATGAACGGTAATAAATATATGTATCAGATATAAATGTTGTCTCGAATGTTGTAACATCTTATGACAACACGCAAGAGAAATAATAAAACGCACAAATAATTAACTTAATTAAAATGACTCATAAATAATTATGCACAAATATAAATTCTTGCTCTATGTCTTAGGGAAAAATAATAACTAGAAAAACAAATTGGGTTTACAAAACAAATTCTAATGATTCTATGTAAAACTATCTTGCCTAACAAGTTAAGGAATCAAATTGCATTCTAAAAACGTAAAAACGACAAAAGAATAACAAAAAAATGCAAAAAGTATGTGCCAAAAACTGGAGGAACAAAACGAAATTTTCAATCAACACATTCACAAGTGTTGTCTGCAGATTTCTCCAACAACCACAGCAACACAGTTGTAAATAACAATAATCTTCAAACGTGTGGCGCTCTACTGCTTAATTCTTCTCTATGTTAGTATTTCTCTCCATCTCTCCACACTTGTACGCAGTGTATGATCTTCATATTTATATACATGTATTCTTCCTAGAATTGTTTTTTTAATTAGATACCAACAAATCACGATAAGATAAAGTTTATAATGAAATAAATATTTTTAAACATATCAAATCAAATCTAGAGTCAATCTCTATAAAAATCTAGAAAGACAAAACTCTAATTGAATATTTAACAAATCTTATCGACAAGAGAAAATATAATTTAAGAAATAAATTATATCTTGGAACCCAAAAAATATTTTTCCTTTTAATCTCTATGTTTTTTTTCTTTTTGAACAATATACACAAACATGCTACTCAACAGAACTCCTTGAGTTAGCATGCAACTCGCACTTTAGCTCTCCCTAAATTTGAAAACATATCTCCCTGAATTTGTTCATGTTATTTTAAATGTTGTTAACAGTGTTGACAACACATGAATATAAACATTAAAATAAGTGCATATCATAAAGATAATTAAAAAGACGAAGGACCATTAAAAGAGCCTAAACTAAACATAATCAGACTAAACAGGCTCAGAGCAAACATAAAGCAAACCAGATCATTGATCCTCATTAGTGTTGGCAGCTTCTACAACTTCTTCATCTTATGCAAATTGTTTTTTAGAGGTGTCGTTGATTCCTGAGGGTCCTGCTTCAGATTTTTGACCAACTCCTCTTTTTTGTCCGGAATGGACAACGAGATCTAAAAGTAGGCGATAATCAGCCAATTAAGCTTCATAGTGAGCAATTAAAGCTTTAGTCTAGACAATTTGTTGAAGAGAAAAGTCTATCAAGGATCGGATATGTGAAGGAGCTAGCAGTATATAGTCAGAAAAAAAGATGGACATTGTGTGGCCAACATCTGGCGCAAAACTGGTTTTGGACCATGGAAGATCCAATCTTTGATTTCCCTTAAACAGAGCCCGAGCAATCTTCGGTCGGCCGCTCACATCAAAAATACCTTCATCAATGTTTCACATGAACCCTTGAAACTGAAGAATGCCATATATCAGCAAGGGAAAAGGACGTGTGGGTGCTTTATAGTCTCCCTCGACAAATTGAAGAATTGTTTTGAAAACCAGCTATCCAAAGTTGACTGTACCACAGGTACTGATGGCATACAAGACTACAGCCTGTGGATTTTTCACAACGGTATAATTTTTTGAAGGGGTGTACAGTTGCGTACTGCAATCTTGTGAAGCACCAAGTAGAGAGAAGTCAAATTAGCTGCAGAGAGCCTGTCGGGATGCCCTGGAAATAGGTTGATCATGCCACCAGTCAATACAGAGACAACTTCATGAATGCATGAATGTCTGCAAAAGCTTTATCTTCTTCGTTAGAAGGGGTATGATGATGATCATTGATAATTTTGTGATTGAAAATGTACAACCTTTTACGAACAAAAACATTTCTGTATTTTCACGATCTCTCATCACCCACACTAGATGTGAGGTCAGCCTAGAACTCAAGCACGGTCTTCCGGCAGTATGAAAACAGAGTAGTAACAGTTGAAAAGTAAGCCACTGAGTTTAAATTAGATTTTGCCTAACAAAGGAATCCATGTCCACGTTCTTATCATCAATGAACTCACAATGAGCATAAAAAGGCCACTCAGCCAGAGAGGCCTCAATGTAGAACTGTCTGTAGAAGGCTTTGCTCAAATCATAGTCCTAATCAACAAGGTTGTCTGCGGTGTTAGGAACATCATCCACAACATCATAAACTTCTTCACTTTCTTAATCGAGGTCTTCATCAGTAGATGGGGAAGAAGGACTATCAGGAGTTTCAGGTTAGTTATCAGAAAATTCTTGTTGCATTTCTGCGTTAGGTTAATTATCTGATTCGTTAGGGGCAGACACAGAGGCAGTCTCCTTGTATTTCTTCAAATTTTCCAGAAATTGTGCAAGAGAGACCTCGTCCTCATCAGAAAAATTGGGTTCCTTAGAAACAAACTGTCCAACAACAGTTTCATAAATTGAATATTCAATATTGGAGGAACTAATTGCAGTAGAAGGTGTGTTCTTTTTATGAGCCAAAAAGTTAATAATCTACATCGTTTGAGTCATAAACCAGATGTTTATTTGGGGTCGGCCAATGATGGTCTCACAGATGATTCGCCCTTGCGACAAAATTGTTTGGACGAAGTGGGGTCAAGATTGTAGCACAAGCAAATAGAACATTAAATGTTTGCAGCTGATAGTGACATATCATTTTAACGTTACAAGTTTACATTACATGATAGTGACATATCATTTTAACGTTACAAGTTTACATTACATTTTCTTTGTCGAGCGTAGTTCTGTTATCCTCTATAAATGAAGAGTTGAAGAATGCACATGCGGAGCTCGTTGACTTTTGCACTCTCCGACATAAAAGCTTTTCCACCGCTATATTGATATATCACTAAACCTGCATACCTGAAAATCTTGAGTGCAGTTAAAGTTTCATCTTTCATCGCTCATTCAAGCACGAACACATCAGAAATTTATCTGATCATTCAAGGATCAACCTCGTGCTACCCAAGCCTATTGTTTCTTTATATTACTGATCTTTGAGTTGTTTGATTTACTATGTGGTCTGGTGAACCTAGGGTTCTTAAATATCCAGAATTGTAAAATAATCACTAAGAGTTCCAACACAAGCAGTGTGATAAGTCCTGGTTGGAGTGGGATGTTGCAAAAGTTTGTAAATCCAAAATCTTTTAGTGAATCTTTTCTGAAAAAGAAGAAAGGGTGACATGAGAATTTTATCTCCAAACATCCATAAAACTTTGTGTTTTTACCTTCTGCAAATTCTTATATTTTGAACCGTTTCTTGTTAACCAGCTAGCCAACCAGTTGTAGCTATCATTTGAAAATCTGAACCGTCTTCCGCACTTTTTAAGTGGTTCACATTTCTAACCGTTTGAGAAAAGTTTCAACCGCCTAAAAATGCTTGAAAACATATTTAAAAACGTTCAATTTTTAAAAGATTTTATTCACCGTCCCTCTAAACTCTTTTTCGATCCAAACAGTCTTGACCTTCAGGTGATGATAGCCTGATATTAAGTACAGTTAAGAAAAAATTGTAGCATGTTTGAGTTGATTGAACAAATCATCTATCCTTGGAGAGGGTACATGTTCTTGACTGTTATCTTGTTTAGCTCTCTGTAGTCAATGTCCAATCTCATGCTTCTATATTTATTCTTTTCAAATAGAACTGGAGCTCCCAAGGACAGACAGTTGCCTGATTTGCTTCTTGTTTAACAACTCCTGGATTTTTCCTTTTAGTTCTTTGAGTTCGGCAGGAGACATTTGGTAATGTGCTTTTGAGATTGGTGTTGCACCTGTTACCTTATTAATCTCTAACACCACTTCACGGTCTTCACATATTTTCTGTCTATTTGTGGGAATTTCGGACTTTGGAAGTTGGAAAAATTATTAAATAAGACAAAATTGATTTTGCAAAAAAAAAAAATTTGGTAAATCATTTAGTTATATTTAATTATACCTGATCCTATATTTTGCGTTTCCCAAATTTTAAAAATTTCTAAAACATTTTATGTTATTTTCTACAATTTTGAATTCATGAGAATATAAGATAAATTATTTTATTTTTAATCATGATTAATAATTCAAAAATAAAAATTTCGATTGAAAATCTTGGTGCATGTGAATGATGGTGTTTGTGAATAGTTTGTGTATATCATAGAAGAGCCTCTTAGTAGCATTTTTGCCGACCCATTCGTTTTTTAGTAAAATCCATAGCAACAATCAATATTTATAAATTGCTTAAATTTGCTCATTTATTGAACAAGTCTCACATTGTTGAAAATTAATATTTAAAATGTGTATATTGAATATTTGAATGTTGAATATTTGAATGTTGAAAATAAGAGTTGTAAATATTGAAAATTAGTGTGTGATGATGTAGGTAATGATGATTTTATTTTTGGATTATTTGTAAAGATTTTCTATAAATAGATCTCTCATTTGTGAAGAAAATTACAATTGAGTTAAGAGAAAAAAAAATTATAAAGTGTGTAGTGTGATAACTTTGAGAGTTTGAGATTTTTACTTTTTACCGTAAATTTTTACTTTTTCACAACACGTTATCAGCACGAAGCTCTAAAAGTCCTACATACTTTTCCAAGCTCCAAACAGAAGAAAAAGGTAATAAAGGTAATAATATTTATTTTACTGTTTATTTATTTATTGTGTATATACTTAATATATAATATAATGTTATAATAACATAAATTTTTCAAAAACTTGTTATAAATCCTGGGAGGATGTTAAGACGACATCCCACACTCCCCGTAAGGGATACGACAAGTATAAAAGCATATACGTTTTTTAAACAAAATATCTTATGACACCTCATTATAATAATGTGATATGATATACATAATTATTTAAAACATGACTAATATTATATACACAACTAGTAGAAAAATCGAATTTTACTTCGGCATGCGTTACTTCGGCAATAATAAATTACGAAGTAATACATTACTAATAACTTCAGTGATAACACAAGCGAAGTAAAATAATATATTTTACTTCGGATGTTTAAAAACACGGGCTTCACTATATTTTTTTATTATATTTTACTTCGGCATATCAATGTTGATGAAGTAAAAAATAAGGAAAATAAGTTCATACTGAAGTAATAAGATGAACCGACAAGTTTAATTAAATATTTAATTTAATATATATCGATTATATCATATATTCCTTCAATCAGAGACGTACGTACGCGAGCTCATTCGATCTATCCACTCACCGAGAGGGAAGAAAAACCCACCACCACCACCACCGTTCAAAGCTTCATAAATTAAAGGCCTACATCAGAGAGAAGTTATCGTCCTGTTCGCGCTGTTCTGAGGGAGCTCCATTTATCTTTCTCCACGTTCTCTCTCCAGAACCTCGCCAGATTTGTACTTCCGGTGAGGTAAAAATCTGAATTGCGTACGAGTTTTTTTTATTGATTTTGGTGGATTCGCGGTTTGATGTGGTTTTTTGTTTGTATTTTGTTGATTTAATTTTTGGATTTGTGCTGTATGGCGTGCGATCTGCGAGGTTATTTTTTTCTGGTGAATTTTGGTGTCTTTTGTTCTGATGCAGAGGGATTGGTGGAAAAATGAAGCATTGTTTCGTGTGAATCGGCTTAATGTTCTTATGGATTTTGTGAATGTGCGGCCGGCTGTCTTAAATTTTGATTTTGTTACGATCTTATCCGAGATCTGAATTTTTTACCTTGAGGATCTCGGTTAATTGTTTTGAGAAGTTAAAATCCTTTTGTTTAAGGATGAAAATTATGGATACGCCTGGTTTGGCTCGTAATTTCTGGTGAAAGTTTTGATTTTTGTCAGCTTTAGCACAGGAAGTTTCTTGCGTTTTATGATTTCTGTTTTCTTAGTTTTATCTGTATGAGAATATGATTATGTACCTGATTGATAAACATAAAAATTGTACATTAATTAAATGTTTTATAATATAAATATATAGTTTTTGTTTTATTAAATGTTTAAATATTATATGTTTTATAATAAATGGTATAAAATATAAGTTGTTGCGTAATTACAAGTTTTTACTATTTTTTTACAGGTTCGATAAAACAAGAATAAACTTGTCGTTGCAAATGGGATTAAGATGATTCTTGGACCTGTAGAAAGTTTATTATAATATCTACAATATTGTTGACAAGCATGAGATAAAAATCCTCTCACAATTGGGATCAAATTAAGCAACAAATAAAGTTACCAAAGGAGTGGCAGTTTTACCATGCTCTAGTATTTTGACCATATCTCTCAAATTACTTGGTCAAATGGTTTGAAAAAAACACCACAACTAGACAACTCAATTATCCACATGTTTCTTTTTATGTGAAGAAGCAAATTCAAAGATGATGATTTTCAAAAGTGATGTGTAATATAATATAATATCTTGGAACACCAATGAAGACTAATGTGTAAAAAAATAATATTTTATTTGTGGTTGTCTACCCAAATTTAGCTATAAATAGGGGTGCATTGTAATGTATTGAGATATCCCTCATTCTATGAACAAACCTTTGAGTTCATAATATTTCTCTCTATATTTTCTTTATTTCTTCATTTAAATACAATTAGCATGTTAATTTCATATTCAAAGTTTTACACTTTGAAAAATGAATAGCTAACTTCCTAAAGTTGAGATGATAAGGTGAAACTCTTGACATGATAATAAGGTTATTAAAAGGTAAGAATCTATGTTTTATATTATTTAATCATTATTTATTGTTTATGTTATATTTATTTCTTTAAGCATTTTTATACCCTACTTATAAGTGGGAGTTTTGATTTATTGTTGCTATATGTTACACTAAATTCTTGAAACCATTTAAATGTTAGTTTGGTATTACCAACCATTTAAAGTGGATGCCTTGATTTATTATATATAAATATATTATAATATTAAATTCTTGGAACCATTTAAATGTTAGTTTGGTTTTACCAACCATTTAACTTGGATTCCTTGATTTATTATATATGAATATATCTTAATATTAATTTATTGATACCATATAAAGGTTTGTTTGGTTTTACCAACCATTTAAAGTGGGAACCTTGATTTAGTGTTTACAAATATATATAGCACAATAAATACTTGACCACATTTATAAGTTTTGGTATATATTATATATTTATAAGATAATAATTTATAACATAATATAAATATGATTATTTAATATATTAGAACCATTTTATTAAGTGGATTCCAATATTGTTCGTTAATGTTAACTTTATTAAAATACCAAGAGTGGATCCTTTAATCTCAACTACTTAAATTAAAATTGGAACAATTAAAATTTACCCATTAAAGATTCAAACAATTAAAATTAAAAAGAAGCAAAAACAAAAACAAAACCAAAAGACATTGTAGTGGACTTGTAATTACCTTAGCTTCCCTGTGGATACGATATCGGACTCATCGAATTATACTACTTGTGGACAACCTACTCTTGGGAGTGCAACAATCAAAGTGACAACAAGTTTTTGGCGCCATTGCCGCGGAAGTATAATTTAATTTCAAGTCGGTTTAATTTTCTTTCTTTGAATTTTTTATTGTTTTTGTGTGTTTTTCTTCTTTTTCTTTTGCATTTGCATGAGCATTATTTGGTCACGTACACTTAGTGGTCGACTCATTCGAAATAACCCTTTATTTTTACAAAACATGGCGGAAGAACCCATCCAGGAAAATGAAGATGAAATTCAATCTCAACATGATCATGATAGGCGAAGAACACTTAGAGATCACATGAATCCTACACGTACTAGTGCACCTTCATGTCTAGTTTTTCCCCCTGATGCATCTCATTTCAATTTTAAGCCTGATATTATCCAACTTTTACCCAACTTTCATGGCTTAGATTCTGAAAATCCATACATGCATTTACGAGAATTTGAAGAAGTGTGCAACACATATAATGATCTAAATTGTAGCATGAACACCATTCGACTTAAGCTTTTTCCTTTTTCTTTAAAAGATAAAGCTAAAACTTGGCTACAAAATCTTAGATCGGGATCCATTCGAACTTGGGATGAATTGCAACAACAATTTTTGAAAAAGTTTTTTCCATCTCATAGAACAAATTCTTTCAAAAGGCAAATCATCACTTTCACTCAAAAACAAGGAGAAACTTTTTATCAGTGTTGGGATAGATATAAAGAATTGCTTAATCTTTGTCCACATCATGGTTTTGAAATTTGGAGAGTTGTTTCTCAATTTTATGAAGGCTTAACACCTAAAGATAGGCAAATGGTTGAATTTATGTGTAATGGAACATTTGAAGATAAAGATCCAAATGAGGCAATTGAGTATCTCGATTCATTAGCTGAAAATGCTCAAAATTGGGACACTATAGGTACAATCGAACCATCAAACAAGATTCAATCTCCTACATCTGGTGGAGGTATGTACACTCTCAAAGATGAACATGATCTTCAAGCTAGATTTACCTCTTTGGCAAGAAAAGTTGAGGCACTTGAATTGAAAAAGAATGGTCAATTAAAATCTGTTCAAGAAATTGCATGTCACATCTGTGATACAAGTGATCATTCTACAAAAGATTGTCCCACTTTGCCTTCTTTTAAAGAATGTCTCCATGAACAAGCCAATGTTTTAAACAATCTCAAAAGGCCAAATTTTGAACCATTTTCTCAAAGTTACAATCCAGGTTGGCGAAATCATCCAAATTTTAGTTGGAGGAATGATAATGCTGCACAATTTTCACAACCACATTTCCAAAATCAACAAAATTTTCAAAATTATGCACCTTATGTTCCTCCACCTAAAAGGAATTTGGAAGATATATTGAATTCTTTCATTGCAAAGCAAGAGTCTATCAATACTCAAACTGCTCAAACCATGACAGATTTGAAAGATACTCTTGCTAAATTTGCATCTGCACTTAATGTTCATGAAAAAGGTAAATTTCCTTCACAACCTCTGCCTAATCCCAAGGATCATCATTCACAAACTGGAACTTCTGGAACTCAACCGATGGATCAGGTAAAATCTGTTATTACCCTTCGAAGTGGTAAGGTTGTGGAAAAATCCATTCTTGAACCTTGTGAAGATGATGATAAATCAACTCCAAAGGGTAAGGAAGTGGAACCCATAACTTGCGAAGAGGAGGTTCAACAGACAGTGTCACCACCATTCCCTCATGCATTGAAAAATACAAAAAAATCAAATTTGAATTCCGATATATATGATATTTTTAAACAAGTAAAAGTTAATATTCCTCTATTAGATGCAATAAAACAGATACCATCATATGCTAAATTTTTGAAAGACTTGTGCACTGTGAAAAGAAAATTGAATGTGAAAAAGAAAGCATTTTTAGCCGAACAAGTAAGTGCAATCATTCAAAATAATAATTCTTTGAAATACAAAGACCCTGGTTGTCCTACTATTTCTTGTATTATTGGCGAACGAAAGATTAAAAAAGCCTTGCTTGACCTTGGAGCTAGTGTGAATTTACTTCCATATTCAGTTTATCAAGAACTCAATCTAGGCGAGTTAAAACCTACTTCGGTAACACTTTTACTTGCTGATAGATCTGTTAAAGTGCCAAGAGGTATGGTAGAAGACGTGTTGGTCCAAGTTGATAACTTTGTATATCCTGTCGATTTCATAGTTTTAGATACACAACCTATCGAAGCTTGTAATGCAATTCCTGTAATTTTAGGTCGTCCATTTTTAGCAACTTCTAATGCTCTTATAAATTGCAGGAATGGAATAATGAAGTTGTCATTTGGTAACATGACCTTGGAGCTTAATGTGTTTAATCTTTGTAAGCAACCACATGACAAAGGAGATGAAAGTGAAGATGAAAATCTTATTGAAACTCTTGTGGAAGAAAACATTCAAGAAGGGAGTACTCGTGATCAATTAGATATTTGTTCAATTGAAACTGTTAAAGAAAATATTGAAATTGATCTTGATGATTTTATCAGGTATCACTCGTTACCAGGATCAGAGAAAGAATTTGATGCAAAATATGAGAACAAAGACGAACCACCCATATTGGAGTTAAAACCCTTGCCAGAAGAATTGAAGTATGCATTTCTTGGAGAAGATGAAACATATCCGGTGGTAATTTCTTCCAAACTAGCAAGTGATGAAGAAGGTAAATTAGTTGATATGCTTAAAAGACATAAAAATGCAATTGGTTGGACACTAAAAGATCTCAAGGGCATTAATCCACTAATTTGCACTCACAAAATTCACTTAGAAGAAAATGCAAAAACATCTCAACAACCACAAAGGAGATTAAATCCACACATGAAAGATGTTGTGAAAACTGAAGTTCTCAAACTACTTGATGTTGGGATTATCTACCCTATTTCTGATAGTAAGTGGGTAAGCCCAACACAAGTAGTTCCGAAAAAATCTGGCATCACAGTGATAAAAAATGAAAAAGGTGAATTGTTAACAAGTCGAGTCCCTTCTAGTTGGCGGATGTATATTGATTATAGAAAATTAAATGACACCACTAGAAAAGATCATTTTCCATTACCATTTTTGGATCAAATTTTAGAAAGAGTAGCAGGTCATCCATACTACTGTTTTCTT
>NC_133312.1:8301693-8303071 GCF_012295235.1 Primulina huaijiensis
TCGTTTGGATACTTGTATATTTTAGTTGCAGTTGATTATGTTTCCAAATGGATAGAGGCAATTCCATGTCGAACAAATGATCATAAAATCGTCATCAAATTTTTTAAAAAAAATATTTTTAGTAGATTTGGAATTCCTCGAGCCATGATAAGTGATGGGGGAACTCACTTTGTTAATAAACCATTTGCTTCATTAATGAAAAAATATTGTATTACTCACAAATTAACTACTCCTTATCATCCTCAAACAAATAGACAAGTTGAATTAGCTAATAGGGAGATAAAGCAAATTTTGAAAAAAACTGTTAACTCAAATAGAAAAGATTGGTCTCTGCGACTTAATGATGCACTTTGGGCATATCGAACAGCTTTTAAAACATCATTGAATATGTCTCCCTATAGGTTGGTTTACGGAAAACATTGTCATTTGCTTGTGGAATTGGAACATAAAGCTTATTGGGCGATCAAAACTTTTAATTCAAGTATGGATGATGCCAACAAATTGCGCAAATTGCAACTTAATGAACTTGATGAACTCAGAAATGACCCGTATGAGAATTCAAGGATTTATAAAGCAAAAATCAAATCATTTCATGATAAAACAATTCTTAGAAAATCTTTTGAGATTGGTAAAAAAGTTTTGCTTTATAATTCGCGACTTCACATATTCCCAGGAAAATTACGATCAAGATGGACAGGTCCATATATTGTAAAACATGTGTATCCTTATGGAGCTGTGGACATTGAAAATCCTAAAAATGGTGATGTTTTTAAAGTAAATGGACAAAGGCTTAAACCATTTTTAGAAAATAAAATTTTTCAAGAAGAGTTTTTTTCCCTTTCCGATCCTTGATTTTTTTGTGTTGCATTTAATTTTGTTTGTTTTTATTTCAGGTTTCCTTAATATTTTTATTTTCCCGGTTAAATGGCGGATAACGGTACACCGTGACTCTCATAGTCGGTTTAATCAGTTTCCCATAATTTCTGATACAAAAATAAAAAAAAAATCATTTCTTTTCTTTTCAAAATGGATGAAATTCTCTCAAAAATTTGTAAATATTTTCCCTCTGCTTCTGAAAATGTTCTAAGAAAAATTTATGCAAGAAGATGTGAAAGATTGAGATTGCTAATGCAAAAAGGAATTCCAGAAGATATTCGTCTTGTAATAGAAGCTAAGGTCCGATTAGGAGGAGAAGTTCCACAATCATTGCTCATTCGGTATTTGCCTGGATTAGGAAAAAGCACTTATGCGAAAAAACGAAGGGCCAAAAGTTTAGGGGTTTGTCATAAGTGTGCAAGATGGACTTGTGACAAACGATGCAGATCTTTGGGATGTGTTTCCAATAACAGAGAAGATAAAATTGGTTTCATTAAGAATG
>NC_133312.1:8303255-8374817 GCF_012295235.1 Primulina huaijiensis
TTGAATATCAATAATTATTATGACAGTTTGTTGACATTTCTTGATAAAGCTGTGGAACAGAATTTCATTTCAGAAAATTCACGACGGATGCTCATCTGTGCTTCGACTGCCGACCAATTAATTGATGATTTGGAAGCTTTTGTTCATAAGCCTGATCCGATGATAACAAAGATCAATTGGTCGCAATCAAGCAGTAAGAAAAGGAAGTTGGATCATTGATTCAAAAGTCGTGGATTGGTTTGCGTTTGTTTCAATTTGTTATCTTCAATAAAATTCCAGGTGATATCTCTTTCATTATGTATTCTTTATTAATAGTTATTTTGACATTAGAGACAATGTCATATTCTGATTGGGGGGAGAACAAACTTATAAAAAAAAATTAAAAAAAATTAAAAATAAAAAATAAAATATATATATATATATTATTTTTAAAATAAAATCATGTTTATTGTTTATATCTTAGTAATTTTTGCAAAAATATCATACATTACATGTTTGAAAGGTTTAAATTAGATCATGTATTAATCTATTTAAGGATGTTTAAATTTTTATTTGAAAAAATGTCAAGTTTAATATTCTGATCAATATAAAAATATGATTTATGAAATATTTTTTTAGTGATTAACCATTGTGATAAAATCAGGTATTAAAGTATATGGCCCAAGATATATCATATAAGAGTGCCTAAAATTTTAAACTCATACATATTTTGTGAGTGAGTGGAGAGGACTGAGAAAACAGCTTTCGAGCCTTTATTGATCATGAGAGATGCTATCTATTGTTTAGATCTTGAGTTCTTATTTTAAAAAAAAAATGATATTTCCTAAAAAAAAAAAAAGAGAAAAAAAAAACAAAAATAAATATGTTGAAGATCTATGTAATTTTTAAGTTATATGCTACGACCCATTTATCTCTCATAAAAGAAAAAAAAAAGAAAGAGAGAAATTTATTGTACAAATTAAATAAATATGTGGTCAAAAAGAATAAACTTAGTCTTATTCCATGATGTAATGAAAAAAAAAAGATCAGGAAAAAATATATAATAAGTACAACTAGATTTTGAATCAATGGATTTTCTATCTTTTGATTAGTTTGGCTCGTTTGTCTGTCTGCATTCTGTAAACCATTTTTCTGAGCATTTATCTGTATTCCAACTCCATGAGAGAAATCGTTGCCATAAATTGAAACATTTATTAACCTGTGAGGATATGGAGTTGAGACTCTTACTAGGAATTTCTGAAGGCCGTGTACATTTAACTACCTGAAATAAGCTTTGAATTGATCATCTCAAATTATTTCATAAATTATAATTATGATGATCTTGATATAACTTTGACAGTTTTCAAATTTAATTTAAACACTTAGATAGTTTTGATTACATTTCTATTTAAATTAATCAATATGTTTTGTATTGCTATTAACGCTTAAATTGCTAGGGACTAGCAATAAGCTGGTTGGGAGGTGTGATAAACATAAAAATTGTACATTAATTAAATGTTTTATAATATAAATATATAGTTTTTGTTTTATTAAATGTTTAAATATTATATGTTTTATAATAAATTGTATAAAATATAAGTTGTTGTGTAATTACAAGTTTTTACTATTTTTTACAGGTTCGATAAAACAAGAATAAACTTGGCGTTGCAAATGGGATTAAGATGATTCTTGGACCTGTAGAAAGTTGATTATAATATCTACAATATTGTTGACAAGCATGAGATAAAAATCCTCTCACAATTGGGATCAAATTAAGCAACAAATAAAGTTACCAAAGGAGTGGCAGTTTTACCATGCTCTAGTATTTTGACCATATCTCTCAAATTACTTGGTCAAATGGTTTGAAAAAAATACCACAACTAGACAACTCAATTATCCACATGTTTCTTTTTATGTGAAGAAGCAAATTCGGAGAAGAAGATTTTCAAAAGTGATGTGTAATATAATATAATATCTTGGAACACCAATGAAGACTTATGTGTAAAAAAATAATATTTTATTTGTGGTTGTCTCCCCAAATTTGGCTATAAATAGGGGTGCATTGTAATGTATTGAGATATCCCTCATTCTATGAACAAACCTTTGAGTTCATAATATTTCTCTCTATATTTTTCCTTTATTTCTTCATTTAAATACAATTAGCATGTTAATTTCATATTCAAAGTTTTACACTTTGAATAATGAATAGCTAACTTCCTAAAGTTGAGATGATAAGGTGAAACTCTTGGCATGATAATAAGGTTATTAAAAGGTAAGAATCTATGTTTTATATTATTTAATCATTATTTATTGTTTATGTTATATTTATTTCTTTAAGCATTTTTATACCCTACTTATAAGTGGGAGTTTTGATTTATTGTTGCTATATGTTACACTAAATTCTTGGAACCATTTAAATGTTAGTTTGGTATTACCAACCATTTAAAGTGGATGCCTTGATTTATTATATATAAATATATTATAATATTAAATTCTTGGAACCATTTAAATGTTAGTTTGGTTTTACCAACCATTTAACTTGGATTCCTTGATTTATTATATATGAATATATCATAGTATTAATTTATTGGTACCATTTAAATGTTTGTTTGGTTTTACCAACCATTTAAAGTGGGAACCTTGATTTAGTGTTTACAAATATATATAGCACAATAAATACTTGACCACATTTATAAGTTTTGGTATATATTATATATTTATAAGATAATAATTTATAACATAATATAAATATGATTATTTAATATATTGGAATCATTTTATTAAGTGGATTCCAATATTGTTCGTTAATGTTAACTTTATTAAAATACCAAGAGTGGATCCTTTAATCTCAACTACTTAAATTAAAATTGGAACGATTAATAAAGATTCAAACAATTAAAATTAAAAAGAAACAAAAACAAAAACAAAACCAAAAGACATTGTAGTGGACTTGTAATTACCTTAGCTTCCCTGTGGATACGATATCGGACTCATCGAATTATACTACTTGTGGACAACCTACTCTTGGGAGTGCAACAATCAAAGTGACAACACTGATGTAGGCCTTTAATTTATGTAGCCTGGAATCCAAATTATTGGTGCTACCTACGCATTTCTAGTTTCAGAAAATGTCTACTTACCAATGTTGCTTTATTTTCATCAATTTGTAGTCATCTTTCTTTTCTTTTTTTGCGTTCAACAAATTAAATTGAAAATGACATTACTAAATGTAATATTTTCAGGTTTAGATCAAATTTATTGTTATATATTTCTGGTATTTTGCTGTATTGAAATGGATAAATCTTGGATTCACTCGGATAGAAGGTCAAAACAGTACGAGGAGGGTGTGGAACTGTTTATCAGAGGTTGTTTAGAGAATCCCCATATTGACCCCAATTTAATTCATTGTCCTTGTTGCAAATGTAAAAATCTTAAAAAAAGACCAGCTAAGTCCATTCGAGAGCATCTTTATTTCCATGGTTTTAGTCAAAATTATGTGAATTGGATTTGGCACGGTGAGTCAGCTGAAAGTGACAAAGTAAATTGGAGCACGAACAAGGAGCCAATTGGTAACTATCACGGACACTTTGAAACCACTAATATGTGTGAGGCAGCATATGATAACTATACAGAAAATCCAGAAGAGTTTATGGAATTTTTGGAGGAAGCAGAGAAACCTTTGTATAATGGATGTAAGCGTTACACAAAGTGGAGTGCAATTGTGAAACTATACAACACCAAAGCAAAGCATGGGATGAGTGACGCTCTATTTTCCGATCTACTAATGGATTTTGGGGATATGCTACCAGATAATCACAACCTGCCAACCAAAATGTATGATGTAAAAAAGACATTGAGTTGTTTGGCGTTGAGTCATGAAAAGATTCATGCTTGTTCCAATGATTGTATTCGTCATAGGAAGCAATATAAAGACTGCGTAAACTGCCCTAAATGTGTCTTGTCACGGTGGAAGCTAACCAAGAAGAACGTTGAGAAGAAAGGTGTTCCTGCAAAGGTGTTGTGGTATTTCCCTCCCATACCAAGATTTAAGCGCATGTTCAAATCTCTACATACCTCCAAAAATTTAACATGGCATGCAGAAACCACAGGAGTTCCCGGTCAGTTACGTCATCCAGCTGATTCACCATCTTGGAAGAAGGTGGATCATATGTGGCCAGACTTTGAAAGTGAACCAAGAAATCTTCGCCTGGCACTTGCAGCTGATGGCATTATTCCTTATAGCAACCTTAGTAGTCGGTACAGTTGCTGGCCAATTATGTTGGTCACCTATAATCTGCCTCCAAACATGTGTATGAAGAGAAAATTCATCATGCTAACTATGCTCATTTCAGGGCCTAAACAGCCAGGAAACAATATAGATGTCTATCTTGATGTGTTAGTTGAAGATTTGCAACGATTGTGGGATGGAGTTGATGGTGTCTATGATGCTGATCGAAGACAATTTTTCACTCTTAAAGCAGTCTAATTATGGACGATCAATGACTTTCCAGCCTATGGTAACCTTAGTGGATGTACTACACATGGTTATTATGCATGCCCAGTATGCAAAAAAGGTACTTGTGCAAAGCATTTGGAAAATGGGAAGAAAATGTCATTTGTTGGTCATAGACGATTCCTACCACTGTTACATCCATATCGGAGGCAAATGAAAGAGTTCGATGGTATGGAAGAACATGGAGAATCATCTACACCATTATCTGGGGTTGCTTTGAGTGACAAGCTTTCTGACATAAGGTGTGTTTTCGGAAAGAAGATTAGTGTGAAAGGTAAAAAGAGAAAGAATGCAAAGGACAATAATTTGGAAGTTAGTAAAGAAGAAAAAGATTTTGGATCAACAGATTTCAGAAAATGTTCGAAGAAGAAATCAATTTTTTTCAATCTTCCTTATTGGAAACACCTGCATGTTAGGCATTGTCTCGATGTGATGCACATAGAGAAAAATGTCTTCGAATCTCTCATTAATACTTTGATGAATGTTAAAGGAAAAACCAAGGACAATGTGGCAGCTAGGTTGGACATGGTTCAAATGGGAGTAAGGCCTGAATTGGCACCTAAATTTGGTGAAAAAAGAACATATCTTCCTCCTGCTGCATGCTCATTCACAAAAAAAGAAAAGTTACAAGTTTGTCAGTCGATAATGGATATAAAAGTCCCAGAAGGTTTCTCATCGAACCTGAAAAATCTTGTGTCCTTGTCTGAGTTGAAATTGATTGGCTTGAAATCTCATGATTGTCATGTTCTAATGCAGCATTTCCTGCCAATACTCATACGTGATGCGTTACCAAAACATGTTAGATATGCCATCATAAGATTATGCTTCTTCTTCAAAGATATTTGTTGCAAGGTGATAGATGTAGCCAAGTTAGATAAGCTGCAATCTGACTTGGTTGTTACACTCTGCTTATTGGAGCAGTATTTCCCCCCTTCTTTCTTCGATGTCATGCTTCACTTAACAGTTCATCTTGTTCGAGAAGTTCGATTATGTGGACCAGTGTACTTCCGGTGGATGTATCCGTTCGAAAGATCCATGAAGGTGCTTAAGAGTTATGTAGGCAGTCGAAAACATCCTGAAGGTTGCATTGTTCAGAGATATTCGGCCGAAGAAGCAATTGAGTTTTGTTCGGAATACCTAAATGACCTTGATCCTATTGGGTTCCCTCAATCAAATCGCGATCCCAAATCAAACATTGCTGGCTTCTTAGCATGCAAAACACCAATTGTAGTGCCACAAGTTGACCTTCAACAAGCACATTTGACTGTGCTGGAAAATACAGAAGAAGTATCTCCCTACATTATGTAAGTGTATTGCATTATTCTATAATTCTGCACCCATGTGATTGTCAATATTTAATATCCAACACAAATCGCTATATAAATATTTCCTACAGTGAACATAAATATTTCCTGAAGTCAATGTTTCCGAAAAAAGAGAAAGATGAAAGGTGGATACAAGATGCTCACAATAAGAAGTTCATTGACTGGTTTCATGCAAAGGTTAGGTGGATAAATCTGCTTTATGCATTTTGCGGTGAACAGTTTGGAGCTAGTATTTTAATCACCCTATTCTAATTGTATAAATGTCAGGTGGATGCTGAAATAGATAGCTGCAATGGTGGAACGACATCAACATTGACATGGCTGGCTCATGGTCCACGTGGGCAAGTCATTAAGTATGGTAGTTACGTGATAAATGGCAATTTATACCAAACAAAGGCACGGGATGATGAGAGAGTTTGCCAAAACAGTGGGGTTTCTCTAGTTGCTAGCACCATGCTTGTCTGTAGTGCCAAAGATAAGAATCCCTTGATGACTGATGTGACTTTCTATGGAGTGATTGAAGAAATATGGGAGTTGGACTATCATCAATTTCAAGTTCCTCTTTTCAAGTGTGCGTGGGTTGCAAATGACAAAGGAGTAATCAACAATGATGAATGTGGATTCACCTTGGTCAATATGAACAAAATAGGGCACAAGAATGACTCATTTGTCCTTGCAAGTCAAGTCAATCAAGTCTTTTATATTGATGACCCTTTACAAAAAGGGTGGTCAATTGTACTCCCTGTGCCAAATCGATGTTACGAGGGAGATGATGATGGTTGGACTAGTATTCCTGATTCTCGACCAATTGATGATGTTGATACTCATTGTATTCCGGCTCATGAAAGTTACTTTAGATCAGAAATTGAGGGTGGCTGGGAAACGAACAAGAAAAAATGATGTGATTCACTTTTATGTCATGTTTTTTGTTATGCTATAAACATAACCTCATTGCTATTATTTATGTCATGTTTATTATTTATGTCAGGTTTCTACAAGTCATGTTTATTATTTATGTTATTATTGTTTCTGTTATTATTTATGTCATGTTTATACATGTCTTATTAGAATTATTGTTTATGTTATTTTAATGGTTAATGTTATTGTGTAGGTTTTAACATTGGTTTCATTCATGTAAATATGTAGAAAAAGACTCAATGGGTCGTAAAAAAAAAGACACAAATGCTACAGTTGAGATGATACAATGAGTACATGATGATAAGCTAAATGAAGTTACTAATGCAGAGCACCCTATACTTACTGATGGAGAAGAACATCTTGTAGATGTGCGGAGGAAGAAGCGAGGCCCTACGTTGATGGGTAAACTAATTGCTACTGCCAGATGGGGGAAAAAAGCAAAGATTGATTATGATGACATGGGACGGCCAGCATGCAATGCAAATGGAAGGGCTTTACAATCATACATTGGTTCTATTGCTAGAGCCATGGTGCCAATCAGTATAAAGTCATGGCCTGAAGTTCCAGAAACCATAAAACAAAAACTGTGGGAAGAGATTTCGATAAGTACAAGCTTCAATTTGAATTTACAATCATACTTGCACCTCTAAATAATCTGTTTTTGTTGCAGAATGTCTTTGAACTAGCGCCAGAAAGTCAGTATGCTGTGATGAATTCAGCATCTCAGAAGTGGCGAGATTTCAAAAACAAATTGACTAGTAGATTTGTTTGGCCGAACAAAGATAATCTTGAAAAGTTGATTTCTCCACCAAGTCAGTATTAACTCCCACTAGCGGATTGGAAAGCATTTGTGGATGCGAGACTGGATCCATCATGGGAGGTACTTTAATAAATGATATGTTTCCTCACGAATTTATTAAATTCAATACTTAACCAAGCCAACATAATGATGCAGGTTACTCATGAAAAACAAAAACAACGGACCATGCATTGTAAATATCACCACAGAATGTCTCGCAAGGGTTACATCGGCTTGGAGGCTGAACTGGTAAGAAACAGAGCAATATATTTGTAATTTTTAGCATGTTCTTCATGTTATTAAACATATGAGTTTTGAAATTGTAGCGGAACAAAAAATTGGTTGCTGAAGATGAGGAAGTTGATAGATCTGTGCTTTGGCGTAAAGCTCGAGAAGACAAATCTGGCAACATAACATGTTCGGAGACATCAGAAGTAGCTGAAAAAATTGTAAATGTTTAGTTTTATTCAATCGCCATATTGCCTAGATAAATAACACTGTAGATTGTGAATTGATTTGTCATGTCTCCAATTGCAGGATGAATTGTTGGAAAAGAAAGGCAAAGGAGAGTTCAAATCTTCTGGAATTAATTACGTGTTAACCGCTGCCTTAGGAAGCCAAGAACACTATGGAAGGGTTCGAGGTGTGGGAGGTTTCGTAAAACCACAAGTATACTTTAAAACTCCAAGAAAGAAGAGAGAAACAATCTCAAAAGCTGTGATTGAAAATGTAAAAGCACAATCGGAGGAGACTAAAAGTTTGAAAGCTGAATTGGAGATGCTGAGGTCTCAACTTGCTGCTGTGATTCCATTAATCAATGATCGATCTTCTGAGACTGTAGCATCAAACAAGTTCTCAGGAGTGAAAGACTCAAAATTGTCAGATGATGTGCAAGAAGTTTATGATTGCGGCACTTCAAATACGAAGGTTGTATGTCTCTGAATTTTGATGTCAATTAAATACTATTCACCTCCATATAAAAATATATCATGTCTTTTTGTTGTTGAAAGGGGAAAAAATGTCACATGGCTGTAAAAGAACACGAAAACGTGGTGGCTTATGGCACAATAATATCAGAAGGAGGTCCAAATGTTATGATTCACCATGTTCCACTTGGGGAAGAGAACTTCAAGGTATCTATTGATGTTGTCTTAGATGAAAAAGCACAGCTTCCGATCCCAATTAAGTTTGGACCAACAATCATCAATGATGCTATTGGAGTCATTGTTGGTTGGCCTAAAGAGTTGGATATTTTTCCAACGACAAAGGTACTTTCGGTTTTCATTTGACTTTGTGATTGCAACTGTCAGATATGTTGCTCGAACAATATTTTATTTTAAAATACTTGTATGAATAATATTTTAAATTGTAGAGGAAGGGGAAACCTCAATCATTTGTGCTTGCGGATGTTCTTGGTCAGCGCGACAATTTCAAAGAAATTGAGAAAACATTACCCATGTCGTGCAAGTATATCTACTATCATGTTGTTCGATTGCTGAATGAATCGGATACCATATGCATTGAGTTTGAGGACGCTATGTTTGGACGTCCTAAAAGCATACGGTTGCTAAGAGAAGATATCGTACGCTTTATGGAGATGAGTGCCAGACAAATTTTAGTTTACATGGGGTATATATAATGTCTAACTTACAATATTTGTGCATTTATATAATATTTTTTTGTGGTACTTGTTCATATTTTGAAAATTTTCTAAACGATATATTTGTGCATCTATATCATGCAGTCACCTCTACAAAGATTTGAAGAAAAAAGACAAGGCTGATTATTTTTCGTTTGTGGATCCCGGTAATATACCTACATGCCCAATTGGCACAGATGGCCGTGACTTATCACAACATATTGCTGACCAGTTGGAAGCAGTGTGTAGAGATAGCATCTACCTCATCCCATACAACACTGGGTAAGAATTTAGTTATTTATAGATTTCTAGTACTTCATGGTAGTCAATGCTGTAATTTCATTTTTTCACGTACCATTGGATCTTGACAATCGTCAACGAAGATAAGAATATGATATATTTATTGGATTCTACGTCTAACAGGAACCGAGATGATACATGGAAAACTATTGTGACAAAGTAGGTAGTAGCTTATGTTGATTTTGAATACATTAACTTATAAATATGCAAAAAAATAACTTCTTATTTTTTAAAATGTAGTGGGGTGAAGATGTACAAATGCCTCCAAGGGTATTTCTAAAGGGCCAGGTTTTAAAATATTGACTTTATGTATCATACTTATTTATGAATACATGGATTTGTAGTGGTTATTAATTAGATTGTGATTGTTGCATTAACTTTTCAATTCCATTATAGGGTAATCTGAAACAAAGTGGTTCGGTTGAGTGTGGATATTGTGTGATGAGGTACATGAAAGAGATAGTCAATTGTGATGATCCACAGTTGGAGAAGATGGTGAGTTTCTTCTTGGGGTAAATTTGTTGATTGATTGAGATGAATTGTTGTCATTAAGATATATTTTATTGTTGAGATAATGTGTTGCCATTGGGATATATTTTATTGTTGAGATAATTGCTTGAGATGAATTGTTGTCATTGTGATATATTTTATATTAGTGATAAAAAAAGGAAATTTTTTTCCTGATTTTTATATCTTCTGTGTTGTAATCTTAAGCTTTTGTGTTTATTCTGTTTATTGCTGATATATGTTTTGGTTAACATACTTTCTTTTCATTTGTTTTATTTGGTGGGTTGTTGGTTTTATCAAGAAATTTGAAGCCCAGAAATCATATACGGGAGTATGATTCTGGACTGTAAGTGTTGTCTTTTTTTTCAAGATTCTTGTATCATTTCCAAGTGGCAAAAATTCAATCTGTTCTTACTTTTAAGTTAATTTTGCTTCTTGAAACAAGGAGTTGGGTTGCTTCAGATTTTGTTGGAGTTTAAGGTGATCTAGTTTTGTCTTTTCCTGTTTTTTTTGTCTATATCTGTCCTCACGCAAATGTAAATGCAACTAACCATCTTGAAGGAATTGACTGGTACTTAACATTGGTTCCCTCATATCGGATTGAACTCGAGACTCTTGTTGTCTGCGTTTATTGGTACATGCATCATGTTAATCATATCAAAATTGTCTCATCTATTAATTCTTTTACGTTAATCCTCAAATTAATATGGTTTTACTTTTTTGTGACAGCTTGTTCTTCGAAAAAAAATCGATGATACACGGGAAATTCTTATAATTGTTTTTAAGCATGGGTTAATTATATTTGTGTTCCAAGATTAAGTTTTAATTTTCCTAGCTAGCTTGGCGGCTCATCCAGCCTTACGTTTTTTATGTTTTAATAATTATAATTGACACATATTTGCAGGGGCATATCCGAGTTTAGGGCGCGCATTTCTTCACCGGAAATTAAAGACAATTTATGCCTTTTGTTTGTGTTTTGTATGCTTTCGGTTTGATGTGTTATATATGTGTGCGTTACTGGTCCATGGATAAATAAATTTGCTTGGTGTTCGATATGCTACATCATTTTTCTATTTGGGTGGTGACTTGTTTCAAGTTTTGTGGTTTTTCGAAATTATTTATATAATATCTTGATTAAATTGGTTTAGTAAGTGCAATTGTCTTCATGCAATTGGGGTAATCTGTAATGGATGTAGACTAGATGGAAACAACAGGCGCTATCTCAGCTTGGAGAGTGGTGACATGTTATGAATTTTTATCCGGTGTTATTTCAAGATGCAAATGAAATAAGTTCGTACTTTCAAATGAAACCTGCCTCTACCAGTACTGATATATTTTATATTTGTCAATTTTTATTTGAAATAGAAGAATCTAATGTATTTTGTTTTTCAAATTTCAGTTTGCAGGATGCATCAAGAACCAATATTACACCCAATGTCAATATGACGAGGTCAGAAGTGAATGGAGTGAATTTGTTTACTCCTATGTAGGTGTTTAGATGGATGGTGTATGTTGGGACAAATATTTTGCTTGTCATTGTGGATTTTTGGATATACTTTTGATTTTGTAGATACATTTTTTGGGTTACTTGTGGATTGATAAATATGTAATTGTGGATTCGTGGATATTAATCATTTTTAGATGGATAATTTATGAGTTTAATTATATTAGTGTATTAAGTCATATATTGCGAAGTCTTTTTTTAACAATTACTTCATCAAAATAAAACATAATGCAGTGTAACAGGTAAATTACTTCGTTGTTATTTGCAAATTGTGAAGTAACATAATATTAAATACTTCGTCAATAAGAAATCAGACGAAGTGATAGAATTAATTTACTTCAACATTGTTCTGTAAAAACGAAGTTGTTTTGCGCAATTACTTCACTAAAATACAAATTACTGAAGTCTTTCGAACCACTTACTTCGTCACTAAATGTAAATTGTGAAGTAACATAATATAAAATACCTCAACAAATAGGACAAATGCTGAAGTTATAGATTATATTTACTTCGACAAATAGGATAAATTGTGAAGTTGTTTGTGTCTATTACCTCATCAAAATATATAACTATGAAGTCTTTCAGATAAATTACTTCGTCGATTATTGTAAATAATGAAGTAAAATATTATAAACTACTTCGCTAAATAAAAATTAAGACGAAGTTATATATAATATATTACTTCATTATTTACAATAACCGATGAAGTAAAACAAATTTCTTACTTCGGCACCGGTCCAATTCTGGACCGTTTTTCCTTCGAAAACAGGTCAAAGACTTCAGCATTTTCAATCATATAACTTCGGTTATTATGCGAAGTAAAAGGTACATCTATTACTTCACGTCCATATACTTCGGCAATTAACTACCTTATTACTTCATTGCATACGCGAAGTAAAAAGCGATTTTTCTACTAGTGCACTATATTGTTATCATAAAATTATACAAATACATACATTTATTTTCTTGTACACCAACGGTCATAAACGGTAACAAAACGGCTAGTTTTTGCCCTATAAATATGATCTCACAAACATATTCAATTACTCCAACTTTTTCTTCTTCTCTAAAATTATTATTCATCAAATTTTTGAAGAAAAAAGAATATGGCTTTCACAAAGTTATTTTTAATTATTTTGGTTATAATACTCACGAATCTTGTACTTATCGGAGAATATCCTCCTCGTGTGTTTTCTTTATTTTTACGAATTCTTGTATTTGTTTTTTATCCATTACTTTGTATTGTAATATTCATTAACTAATAAAATGCATCGTAATTTTTTTTAGTTTTACCATATTAAACTTGGCAAAGCTCGAATTCATTGCTCTTGATATTACGTGGGAAAATTATATGCCATGGACTCTCGATGTAGAAATGCATCGTGAGTCATTAGGGCTAAATGAGACCATAAAAGAAAATGGCATATGCACATCACAAGAAAAGCAAGAGCCATGATATTTTTGCGTCGACATTTCGACGACAGATTAAAATGTGAATATCTGATTGAAAAAGATCACATGGTTTTGTGGAAGGGATTAAAAGAAAGATTCGAACATATAAGGGAAGTTATACTTCCGACCGCCCGGGATGAATGGAATACGTTGAGATTCCAAGATTTTAAGAAAGTCAGTGATTACAATTCAGCGATGTATCGAATAATCTCGCAGCTACAATTTTGTGGACATGAGGTTACAGAATCGGAAATGCTTGAAAAAACATTTTCCACTTTTCACGCATCAAATATAACTCTACAACAACAATATAGAGTGCGTGGATTTTCGAGATATTCTGAACTCATCGCCTGTCTTCTCGTGGTGGAAAAGAATAATGAGCTGTGAATGAGAAATCATCAGGCACGACCCACTGGTTCAACGGCATTTCCTGAAGTAAATGTCGTAAGCAAAAATGAATGTAAACCTGGAAACCAAAATCATACTTATAGACAAGATTTTGGTCGAGGACAAAATCGAGGTCGTGGTCGTGGACGTGGACGTGGACGTGGAAGTGTTCGTGATCGTGGACGCGGCCGTGGTTTTGAAAATAATCGAGATAGTTATTTCTATAACTCATCTCAAAAGAGCGTCCCAAACCATCCACCGAAAAGGCATCATGAGAATATGAGTGTTAATGAGAATCACTCAAAAAGATTTGAAAGTTCTTGTTTCAGATGTGGTACTCCAGGACATTGGTCGCGTATTTGTCGAGCCCCTGAGCACCTTTGTAAACTTTATAAAGAATCATTAAAGGGGAAAGAAAAGTAGACCAATTTTACTGAACACAATGAACCTTTGAATGATTCAACTCATTTTGATGCTGGAGATTTTCTGATTGATTTCTCAGACAATGACCAATTTGCTGGTGGAATAGATATGTAAAAAAAAAATTATTTTTCCATGTACTTGTATGATAATATTTTATCCTGTGTTAAATTTTTAAATATGTATTGTATTGTATTTTATTTTTATAAATGTATTGTCAGTAATTTTATTTCATTGCACTTTTTTTTGAAGTTCAAATATGGAAAATGCTATGAACCAAGCTGAAGTTTGCATACCTGATAGTGGTACAACGCACACTATCCTCCGAGATAAAAGATATTTCTTGGAACTAAAACCAACAAAAACAATGGTGAATACAATATCAGGTCCTGTAGACTTGATTAAAGGATGTGGTAAAGCACAATTTTTGTTACCTAATGGTACAAAATTTTTGATCAATGATGCTTTATATTCACCACAATCGAAAAGAAATTTGTTGAGTTTTAATGATATATATTCCCATGGATATGATACTCAAACAATGAATGAAGAGAATGAGAAATATATGTGTCTTACCACATATAAATCAGGAAAGAAATATGTGATTGAAAAACTACCAATGCTCCCTACTGGATTGCATTATACACATATAAGTCCCATTGAATCAAACATGGTAGTTGATAATTCTTCAATATTAACCAATTGACATGATCGATTAGGACATCATGGTTCAACAATGATGCGAAGAATTATAGAAACTACACATGGTCATCCGTTGAAAGACCAGAAGATCTTTCAGAATAATAAGTTTCAATGTAAAGCATGTTCTCTTGGAAAACTTATTATAAGACCATCACCAGCCAAAATCCAAACTGAATCACCAATGTTTCTTGAACGTATTCATGGTGATATTTGTGGACCAATCTATCTACCATGTGGACTGTTTAGATACTTTATGGTATTGATTGATGCCTCCAGCAGATGGTCACATGTATGTCTATTGTCAACTCGAAATGTTGCATTTGCAAGATTACTTGCTCAAATAATAAAATTGAGGAATCAATTTCCCGATTATACAATCAAGACATTAGACTTGATAATGCTGGTGAATTTACTTCCCAGACTTTCAATGATTATTGTATGTCTATGGGAATCATTGTTGAGCATCCTGTTGCTCACGTACATACACAGAATGGATTGGTTGAATCATTGATTAAACGTCTGCAAATGATTGCTAGACCAATAATTATGAAAACAAAGCTCCCTATTTCTATATGGGGACATGAAATTTTACATGCTGCTTCATTAATTCGCATTAGATCAAGTGCATATCATAAATACTCCCCATTGCAGCTTGCATTTGGTAAAGAACCAGACATTTCTCATTTGAGAATTTTTGGATGTATGGTGTATGTGCCTATTGCACCACCTCAACAAAAGAAAAAGGGACCTCAAAGAAAGATTGGTATTTATATTGGTTATGATAGTCTATCAATCATTCGATATCTTGAACCTCAGACAGACGACGTGTTCACATCACGTTTTGCTGATTGTCATTTTAATGAGAAAATCTTCCCAATGTTAGGGGGAGACAAGAAACATATCGAAAAAGAAATTACATGGTATGTATGATCATTGTTACATCTGAAAATTTAGAAATACGTCTTATGGATGTTGTTACAGCTTACTTATATGGATCACTTGATAGTAATATATATATGAAAATCCCTGAAGGATTTAAGATGCCTGAAGCACAGAGTTCAAAACCCAGAGAATGTTATTCTGTGAAATTACAAAGATCATTATATGGGTTAAAGCAATCTGGCCGAATGTGGTATAATCGGCTAAGTGATCATTTGATGAAAAAGAGATATGTAAATAATTCAATATGCCCTTGTGTTTTCATTAAGAAAACAATATCCGAATGCGTAATTATTGCTGTATATGTTGATGATTTAAACATCATTGGAACGAATAATGAAATTCATGAAGTTGTGTCATACTTGAAGGAAGAATTTGAAATGAAGGATCTTGGAAAAACCAAGTATTGTCTGGGTTTACAAATTGAACAAAAAGAATGTGGAATATTTGTTCACCAGAAAAATTATACAGAAAAGATCCTTAAACGTTTTAATATGGATAAATCAAATCCTTTAAGTACTCCAATGGTTGTTAGATCATTAAACATAGAAAAGGATCCATTCCGTCCATGTGAAGATGATGAAGATATTCTTGGTCCAGAAGTACCATATTTAAGTGCTATCGGTGCCCTTATGTATCTTACAAATTGTACAAGGCCTGATATATCTTTTGCCGTAAATTTATTGGCAAGATTTAGCACATATCCAACAAAGAGACACTGGAACGGAATTAAACATATATTCCGTTATCTACGAGGAACGACAGACTTGGGACTTTTGTATTCAAAAGATGCTAATCCAAGTATAATTGGTTATGCCGATGCTGGATACTTATCTGATCCACACAAGGCACGTTCCCNACTAAACATATTCCTCCTAAGTTCTTCGCATTCACCAAAGAGCTTGAGAAGAATAAATGTATTGATGTTCGTCACATTCAATCAAGTGAAAACTCATCAGATCTCTTCACAAAGGCACTTCCTACGACAATATTCAGAAAGCACATACATAATATTGGGATGCGCAATCTACGAAATTTGTGAAGAATTGTTCGTATCAACATGAGGGGGAGTTTACGTGACTGCACTCTTTTTCCCTTACTATGATTTTTATCCCAATGAGTTTTTCTTAGTAAGGTTTTTAATGAGGCAGTACAAAAACACGTAATGAAGACATCATCGTATCATGATCATCATCACAAGGGGGAGTGTTGAAAATTAATATTTAAAATGTGTATGTTGAATATTTAAATGTTGAATATTTGAATGTTGAAAATAAGAGTCGTAAATATTGAAAATTAGTGTGTGATGATGTAGGTAATGATGATTTTATTTTTGGAATATTTGTAAAGATTTTCTATAAATAGATCTCTCATTTGTGAAGAAAATTGCAATTGAGTTGAGAGAAGAATATTATAAAGTGTGTAGTGTGATAATTTTGAGAGTTTTAGATTTTTACTTTTTACCGTAAATTTTTACTTTTTACCGTAAACTTTTACTTTTTTACAACACACATATCATATTTCTGAATTATCCCTTTTCACAATTTAATATTAGTCATATTTTTTAAAATTTAACTTCACTAATATCACATTTATTTATTTTAAAAACTTGATATTTAGACTTCATTTTTTGTTATTTGCGCTCCATTTACGAATAAATTCGACACATATTTTACACAAGACTGTAAATAATACAAAATAAAATATAAATATCAACTCTCTTTATTTTAATATAATTATATACTAATTATTTCAAATTTTATTTCACAATTTTTAAAATACGATAATTATTGGAACGAAATACATATGCCAATTACCTATTTTGATTAAATGAATGACAATAACAGTTCTAGATAGTTTGATTTTAGAAATAAGCAGAAATAAAAAATTTAGAGTCCTTAAAGATAAATTGAACGTCAATAATATTTTAAAAAATAATAATGTAAAAATATCGCTAAAAATTGAGATTTAAAAAAATTAAAGGGAAAGTCATAAGATAACATTTTAAAAAATAATAGTTTTATGAGCATTATATTTGATTGATACCATGGATAAATTAAAATAAATAAAATTATAATATATTTTACAAAGAGTAGGAAAATTACAAATTGTAACTTATTTTTTCTTAGTTTTCTCAAAGGAAAGACATAATTGGGGTCGTACTAATCTTATCGGATCGCAAACTTATAATATATTAACATTTTCACTGAAGGATACAGATTTAGAAAAAAAAATTGCAAAGAAAAAACAAATGCAAGTTTTGAACAACATTCTAAAGTAAAATGGAAATTCTGCAATGCAGTTGATTGTTTGAGAACATGTCACAATACTGAAATGCCAAAATTACAATTTTGGTATATTAAAATTGCAATTCTAGTTCTTCTGTGATACGACAAGCGTACGTAACGTAATGTCATGTTAACATTTTCGAAAATTGTCAAAAGGAAACATTCAGTATTAGGAATGAAATATATATATTTAGCCAAAATTATAATTTTTCCTACATGATACTTCTCAGTTTTCCTGTCTTATCTCCATCCATAGAGTTGAATATTTACTTTTTAATTAATTAGTTAAACCTTATGCGATAGTTTGTGCTTTTAGTATCAGACGTACAGTGAATAATCAAAGGTATCATGCAGATATGTCCCGTGCAAATATACGCACAGATATGTAAGTAAGAGGAAAATATATATATATTTATTTAATATTGAAAAAAATTATCGGATCCATCTAATGTTATATAAAAGATTACCCTACTTTTTAATTTCATCTTTACCAGCTTTCAACAACGCTTCTTCTATCTCTTCCTCCACATCTCTTACCTGCGGGCAGTTCACATTTATGTTAGAACTCTTAGTTTTAGTGATAATAAACAATAATTCAGCGTATTAGTACAATCTGGCTTTTTATGTGTGTTACAAGTACCCAACGACTCTCTATTAAGATTCAGAAGATACTCGTTCAACCGGTTTCAAGGCCTCATTCAACTGGCCTCATAATACAAAGCCGTCCAACCATTAGATTTATTTATTACTTCAGTTGACCGGTCGAAAATATTCAAAATAGTATGTAAAGTTCAAATTTTTGATTCCCAATATCACTGCAAACGGTCGGATTGGAAGATTCTCATAAGGATATTGCAAAGTCAACTATGTAGACAAAAAACTTAAAATAGAAAGATTGCAAAAATATCATACCTATAATTGTATAACAAAAAATCTGCAAAATGGTTGCCTTTCGATTAAGTATGGCCTTAAAGCCGCAAAAGCAGGAAAGATATTAATGAGCATTAAATGATAGTTGCAGCAACTGATGCTGACATGTCCATATTTTCAGGAAACAATACAAGTTATCGTTGAACGGGAAATTTCAAAATATACTATAAATAGAGGATGCTTAGAAGAGCTTAAGACATGAAATAATTCACGATAACACGTATGCAAGCTTGCATTCTCTAAGAAGGTTTTTGACCATTCTTAATCTTAAAATAATCTCCACGGCTCAACAGCCCTCACATCAAGAACATTCATCTTATACTTCAAAGATCATCAAGGGATTCTTTTTAACCATTCAACCGTTTCTATTCCAGACGATCGAAGAATTGTTCGACAATTTGAATATGAGGATTCATCTCTTTATTTTATTTGTGTTGTATTGGTTGTTTGACCGAGTGTCTCAACCGTTAGAGTTTAACTAAAAGTTTTGTCTTAGGCGGTTAAAACCAAAGTGTTCTAGTGAAATCTTTTTTAAGTGGAATAATGGGTAACGTAAGGGCTTAAGTCTTCGAACATCCATAAAAAAATTGTGCCATTTCCTTTACCGCATTTACGTTCATTGTTTACTTACTATATTTGAGTATATAATCATCTTAAGAACCATTGGACTGTTTCTGTAAAATTGCAGTAATCCAAAAGTTTGACAATTTCAAAATGAAGTCTGGATATCTATTTTGTATAATGGGAGTAGAGAATAGGGAATGTGATAATACGCAATCTCGGGACCACAATCCATATCTAGATAATGTATATAATTATCTTCTCATATTTCTGTTTTAGCTCATCATAAAAACTGAAATTATACTTTTGTCTCTATGTATTAAAGCTTACAAACTATCATATACATTAAAACTTATTAACCAAAACCTTAATCGATCACTTTAAGTTTTGGGTTTCACATTAACAGACAACCTTCATCACATAATAATTCACATATAAGGTCATATACATGGTCGGAGCCAGCTAAGGCCCAGTGCGGGTACTTGCCCACGCTGGGCCAAAAAAAATGTGTATATTATAATTTTTAGAAAAAAAAAATTAAGTATATATATATTTAGTGTTTATTTTTATACTTACGAAATGTAATTTTAGTATTTATGATGCTTAGTATTTTTAAAATTTTAACTTTTGAGAACATGATTCTGAAGCTAGTTCCAGATTCAGGGAGTGATATTTAAGTTGTATTAGAGGAAAACCAGATTCTATATTCGGCTAAGAAAAACCTATATTGGCCTATGTATGGTAGTATAGCCAGTCAGAACAACTCTGGAAAAGGCAATCTTGCCGTTGCGAAGCCAGCACAAACAGTTTAGTTGATACTAATCCAATATAAACCAAGTCTGATAGATATTTAATCCAACTGAGACAGTCCATTAGAGTATAATAACAAATCCAACATATGATCTCCAGCTAGCGGCTATCGTTTTCATTTCGAAAATTTGGAGATACTATCTTTATGGAATTTAGTCCACAATTTTTTGTAGATCACTAAACTATCAAGTACTAGGACATTAGAAAAAGTTATCTCTTCACTTGCTAAGTGATTTCCTTTTATCGTTAATCTTTTACAATTTTTTTTCTGGGCAATAATGAACTTAATTGTGTATATATCATGCGATTTTAAAAATTTTTAATTAATAGAACAGGTTGGCGTTTGGTGAAGGTCGACTCGATATAATAAATAGCAGTAGATACTTTAAAATTGATGGTGACTTGAGAATAATCATCAGCATGTGATTCACATATTGGCAAGCCTACCGAATAAGAGAATAATATTCATTAATGTTCCTCAAGGAAAAGGCAAACCACGTGAAAGGATGAGTGGAATGGGATATCTTCATCAAATGTGTTTACCTTTTCAAACTTATAAATGGTTATTTATTACCAAAAGACTAGATTATTTTTGTCTACTAGAAAATGACTGTAAAGTAAGTCAATGAACAAAAAATAAATAAAAAAAACCACTTGCAATTTAAGCGCAGGCAAAACTTTGTGATAGGAAGAAAGTGAGACGGACCTTGTGAACGATGTCTTCAGCTTGTTTGGCTTCATTGACTGCTTTTTTAGCAAGATTATCGAATTTATCAAGGGTTTGCTTAAGCTTGGAGTCTCCGGGGAGCTTTGCCTCCACCTCCTCCACGATCTTGTCCGTTTCCTCCGCTATCTCTTCAACCACTTCCGTCAATTGCTCCACCTTTTCTATGGCTTTGTCGATCTTCACTGTAACAACATATATATACGAAAACTTAAATACAATCTACAAACGACTAGTGAGAGATAAATGTCATATATAGAAATGATTTGTTCTTGATTAAGACATACGTACTGACCTTTAAGCCCTACAAAGAGTCCTCCTTTGTGGCCAACTGCAGGTAGAATCACTGCTAATAGTATGCCTAACAACCATTTTTTCCTGCATTAAAAACGTTAAAAAAAACATTAGTTGACTAAACCAGCGAGAAGCAGGCAGGCGCTGCTGTATCTTGACTGAAACGAAAATTAATATTTTTTTTACTCGAATTTTGTCAAGCATCTGTTTTTTCAAAAAATTAACCAACGTATTATGCACGAAAATGATCCTCGTTTCCACCAAACCAAAATCATTTGCTTGCATATGTCTCAAATACAAGTTTTAGCTACCATGGCGAGGTAGAAGGATCTGGAGAAGATGATGCCCTGGGTACAAAGTTCCTTGAAATAGTGATAGCCCTGTAAATTAGGCAAAAAAAAAAAAAGAAGAAGTCGATCTAAGCTGATTAAATAAACAATAACTAAGAAATTCAGTGTAAGGGATTGCTAATTAACGTACGTAGAAATCCCATATTTTGAGTTGAATTTCAAGAACAGCTGAGATTGATCGATGCAAGTCCTACAATGTGCCTGAGACAGGGTGCGCGGCCGAAGACATGGATGGAGATTGCTGCAATCTTTAACATGAAAGTCGATGCAGCGGCTGGAGATTTTGGAATTCATGACTCCAGTTTTTCTACAAAAAAGTCGCCTATTGGGCTAATACTTGAAGAATGGAATATAATGTATAATGAATTAACGATGAAGGACAATTCAATAATTGAGATGGCTGGTTTTTATTTTTTGTTTATTATTTTTGACAAAAATTTATGTGAGACGGTCTCATCTCACGAGACATATTTTATAAGACATATCTCTATTTATATCATTCATAAAAAAGTATTACTTTTGTGTTAATATAGCTGAAAACACATGTTGGATTCTTCTTATGATCTACTTGTGTTGGTTGTAGGGCTGATGAGTACGTATTTCTGCTATATTCGCATAGGTTTATTTGTTTTTATATTCTGTGTTTTTCGTAAAATTAAATAGAGGAGATTTGAACAAATGGGGAGCCTAGTTTTTTCAAAAA
This sequence comes from Primulina huaijiensis, assembly GCF_012295235.1. Lineage (NCBI taxonomy): Eukaryota > Viridiplantae > Streptophyta > Magnoliopsida > Lamiales > Gesneriaceae > Primulina > Primulina huaijiensis. The sequence continues at coordinate 8,325,300 of NC_133312.1, forward strand.
AGAAAAATCACGCTGCCCCATTTGTGCAACTGATCTATGGTAAGTATACTAAAATATACAATTATCGATCAAATCGTATAAAAATCTAGTGAATTTACTCCTAATTTTATACTAATTAACATATCATATCCAATACAAAAAATTATTATAAATCATAATAAACAACTAAACTATAAATAATTAACTAACTATTAATGGAAAATCTTGCTGGTATGCTGCTGGAAATTACAGAATATGCGCACCTCTACCTAATGCACTGACGGATCGTGTGCTCGGCACCTTAGGGGTGCTTTCAACACAATAAATCAATGAGCTGCAATAACTCGAGTTCTAAGAATGTATACATCGATGAATTAGATCAAGTTTTGTATTAAACCAAGCGGAAAACACTTGAAATAATCCTTCGTTAAGAAAACTGATATGTTTTATATACTGTGCAACTGAAGAACTGAATTTACGGGAAATTCAGTTAGAGCTTATATCAGTTCAGTTATGGACAGAACTGAACTGATATCAGCTGCACTGATCAAATCAATTAAGAACAAAACAAGCAGTTAAACAGTTAAAAGACACAGGATATGTTTATGGATGTCACCCCTTCTACCTCCACGGGTAGGATACACTAGAAGACTTAGATTTATACAACACCTTGTACAAATCCTACACAGCTTAGGACTTACCCACTGCCTAACTGAACTCCTAGTCTAGACTGAAGACAACACCTTCCAGCCAACACTTGTTTAACGTCTGTGTGTCAAATACTATATACACAAGTTTATTGTCTTTTTGCAAGACTGTATTTGAGTGGATTTGAGAGTGAGTGTGTGTGTGAGAACTGAACAAGAATGTTCTCACACACTGAGGGAAAATGGCTTCTAAACTAAGCTGATACAACGATGAAGAATTCCCTCTGGGCTTTAAGTGCTTCTGAAAGCTGATATGCAACTGAGCGTGCCCTTTACTGTTTTTCTTCTCAACTCTTTTCACCCTCGTATATGGTTGTTGCTGAGTCTTCACTGATCTTCTATTTATAGGCGCGAAGTTTGATCGTACAGTGGGATTCAATTATTGTATCCTTTGCATTTTGAATTTGTTCTTTGGAATCCATTCCGAAACTTTTGGCTTTAAGCTTCTGATGCAACGTTCATAATTTTACTGTAATAGTACAATTGCTTTTGTATCTTTGCGCACAGCTGTAATCCATTAAGTAAACTTGTCGTGATCTGTAACTGATTGCTCCTAACTGATGTTCTGAACCGGTTCTTCAAACTGATCAGCAACTGGTCTTTGAACTGATCTAGTGAAATTAGTTGACTTGTCAGCTAAACTGATTTCACTGATTCAGTTACCTGGTTAGTTGGGCTTTTCATCAGTTGAACTCTTCATCAGCTGACCGGGCTTCTGAAGATGTTCTACTGAACTACCTATCAATTAGACATTCAGTTGAGCTAGTTGCGATGCATCAGTTGAACTGGTTCAGTTCATTCGATCAGTTGGTTCTTTCAGTTAGCATCTCCGATAGCTTCAGTTTTGGCTCGTAAACTGATCATTTCAGTTTCAGCTATCTGCGCACTAAGATAGGTTATTAGAAACAAAAATAACAAGTTTTGTTAACATCAAAATTAAGCAAAGATTGCGAACTTGAAAAATTCCAACATACACTAAGCCTCTATTTTTTTTTCGTTCCTAGCCTAGACCCGATGAACCAGCTGTAGAGGCCTAAAAATCATTACTTGAAAATTTGCGAAAAATTTAAAATTTTTCTTTTAAAATAAATAAAATCGCCTCATTCATACCAAAAACTGATAAAATATTTAACGTTCAAAACAGCAGCGGAATAAATTATTACTTGCCAAAATAACAAGTTAAAGTATTCAATAACTAATAAAATATTTGAGCATCAAAATGGCAAGTGCTGAAACTGAGGTCCTCGGGTGCCACTACTGCCGACTCGAGCTAGCTCACTGGTCCCCGCCCTCGATCCCGACATCATCATTACCTACAACAATCAAGTCTATTGAGTCTAAAGACTCAACATGCATATATCGTAAATAACGAGTAAATATAGTAAAATTGCATGGGAGTAAAATTTCATGTCATGAGGCATATCGTAAAATGTCGTGTCATGATTAATTATAATACGTGCATAGCTGAACTGAAAATCATAGTGAAACTGTTTGCTCCTTGGAGCCCTGTACTGAAATAGCATATAATAATTTTCTGTGAGATTATGGTCTACGCAAGTGGTCCCTGAACTGAACTGAACTGAGCTGACCGATACTGGTGACCGGACCGATACTGGGGATCGGATTTACGTCTGATCAGACTACTGCCACAGTACTGGGTGAAACAACTGAACTGACCGGTAACTGGTGACCGGGCCGATACTGGGGACCGGACTTAATCATGATAGTAAAGTGACCACAAGCAATATCGCATAAATCTCAAAATTTATATTTTTGCACGTAATATAATTAAATTACTGAATTAAATATCCTGTACCCATTTTACTGCTTGGATTGGATCGCTTCCAGGCTCGCTGCAACCTAAATATGCCATGAAAAATATGCAATAGATTTATGGGACCAAACTATACAATAACCTTCAAAAATGTGACAATTACGCCTACCGACTTCGTATTAAATCATGACTCCAAGACAACCCGAACCAACACTGAACCATCATGTAGTCATGATTAAAATACGTCTAAAATGATCAAATAATGCTCCTAAAATGGTGAGGGCTGAAATCTAGGTGAATGGAGGCCAAAACATGAAACGCTCTTTCGAGAGTCAATTTGGCACATCGCACCGTAAATTCTCGTACGACCTCAAAAATGATCCGAATCATAAACGGCCAATAACATGACCTTCCTAACTTGGTGAGGCACTGTCCAGTCCAGGGCCATGGGCTAAAAGCCAACCGAGAACTCGAACGAGCCACTGAACCGTCACAGCAAGTTGCTGTCCAGAAATACAGCAACTGTGCTTTGGTTTCCTTGCGTCGTGTGCAAGACTTTTGGCCATTGGGGCTTGAACCACCAACCAGAGCCTCTCAACAACATCCCAAGGAATGATTTGAACCATGGCTAAGGGCCCTAGGCCAGCCACAATTCGCATCACACCGGAAACTCGCCGAAACTCTCACCCGAGAAGCACCCTTGCGTGCGTGGGGTGTACCACTTCGTTTGTTGTCTCGTGTTGTTCCAGTGGCCATTTGATTGACCATGGCACGATCTAGACATCTAGGGGCATGGTATGAACCGTGGCTAAGGGCCATAGGCCAACCAAGATCCACACCACTCCACAAGATTGAAACAACACATGCTGTCAAAAACGAAGGGGCCGAGAGGGGAGGGGCTGTTCTTGCATTTTATTTAAAAACTGATGCACTATGGATCAAGCCACAAAAAGGGCGACTTAGTCACGTCTTAGACATGCTAGGGAAGTGATCCAACCATGGCTATAAGCCCTTAGGGCAGCCAAGATCAGATTCATTTCCCTTTGACAGCAACATGAGAAAATCGAAACTCAATATGGCAAGAATGGGAAGCTGCTGTCATTTCTTGTTTCCAGTGGGTGTGGGGCTCAAATGAATGGACCAAAGTGATCCTAATACATCCTATTACATGTCTAGATGTCGCCTTGGGAGCCTGGAATCGAACCAATACCTGAAACCCACAAAACAAAGCAACCCGTGAAGCACAAGAGAAAACCGAAAAATTCTGCATGTTGCATTTTCTGAAATTTCTTGATGTATTTCGGTTCATGCATGAAATGATGATCATAAATCATAAAAATAATGATAGTATGACTTGATTGAAGAGTCAAGGAAGAATATATGCATGCCTGGTTTCGTTTGAAAGAAAAACGAAAGAACGAGACGATCCGGCGCGGAGGAGGTGGAGCGCTTTCTTTTCTACCTTTCTTCTTACTCGATTTTTCTCTCCTATCTCTCACTGAATTCTCACGTTTTTTCTACTCTGATAAGGCTCTGAATCCGGTGGAGAGGGATGGGGAAATATGGTTTGGAGAGTGAGGGGAAATGAGTGCAATATAGGTGGAAAAAGCAAGACCAAGTCTCCATTTTATTTTTTTGAAATTTGAATTTTTGTTGTTATCAAATATTTCTTGGAGGGATCGAGAATGTGGTGGCCGAATACTCATGCCAACCTAGACTAGGATTATGCTTATTAATTAATTAATTAAGGGTGGTTAATAATTAAAAAAGTTGGCATGTTAAAATAACAAAGAATGAGTCAAAAAGGTGAGTTGGCATAGAAATGTTGCATCTCCAAGTGGTGGCCGAATTTCAACAAATAAGTGGAGGGGAAATGTAATTATTAACTAGATTTATAACCCTTAAAATCCTTACCTATCCTTTAATTAATTTAGTGAACTAACCCCATAATTAAGAACTTAAATGAATTTATTTTCTACTCACCTCAAGTAACTTAAATAATTCCTTAAACTCCTTTTTTACTTAAATTAACTCACTTGCTAGCTAAAATAAATTCTGGAAATGTTTCTTGAATCTTAAATTTTATCTCTAAACTCCAACTCCAATCCGGCCTTACTGAAATAACTGAAAGGATAAAAATTTAAACTACTACGTAAAATAATTAAATTTAAATACTCATGCAATAAAAATCATTTTAAAATACTAGAATTATGCATGGCTTATACGTAGTCTAAGTTACGGGTTCTACAATCCTTCCCCCCTTAAAAGAAATTTCGTCCTCGAAATTAAGACTCACCGAATAACTCGGGGTACCGACTCCTTATTTCTGGCTCAGATTCCCACGTAGCTTCCTCCTCTGAATGGTTGAGCCATTTGACTTTGACTCGCCTAACCAGCTTGTTCCGAAGCTTCTTCTCCTGCCTGTCTAAGATCTGAACTGGTCTCTCCTCATAAGATAGGTTCGGAGTAAGCTGCAACGGCTCGAAGTTTAAGACATGCGAAGGATTCGCCATGTACTTCCTCAGCATAGAGACGTGAAAGACATTGTGTACTCCGGCCAGATTCGGCGGAAGAGCCACACGATAGGCTAGCGTCCCAACTCTGTCGAGGATCTCAAACGGTCCAATAAATCTCGGACTGAGCTTCCCTTTCTTCCCAAATCTCATGACACCCTTCATGGGTGCCACCTTCACGAAAACATGATCGCCCACAGCAAACTCTAACTCTCTCCTTCTCTGATCTGCATAGCTCTTCTGTCGACTCTGAGCAGTCCTCATTCTATCACGGATCCGGGCTACTACATCAACAGTCTGCTGTATAATCTCTGGACCCAACTCTGCTCTCTCTCCTACTTCATCCCAATGAACAGGAGATCTGCACTTGCGACCATATAGTGCTTCATACGGAGCCATTCCTATAGACGACTGAAAGCTGTTGTTATAGGTGAACTCTACCAATGGCAAGTTCGACTCCCAACTCCCTGAGAAGTCAATGACGCAAGCACGGAGAAGATCCTCCAAGATCTGAATAACTCGCTCTGACTGCCCATCTGTCTGCGGATGGAAAGCTGTGCTAAACAGCAACTTCGTACCCATGGTCGAATGCAAACTCTTCCAAAACGAGGAAGTAAATCGGGGATCTCTGTCAGACACGATAGAAACTGGAATGCCGTGAAGTCGGACTATCTCTCGGATATACAACTCCGCATACTGAACCATAGTGAAAGTTGTCTTAATAGGCAAGAAGTGCGCTGATTTGGTAAGACGATCTACAATCACCCAGATGGCATTTGATCCTCTGGCTGACTTCGGCAATCCTGTCACAAAATCCATGGTAACATTCTCCCACTTCCACTCGGGAATGGGAAGAGGCTTGAGCAAACCTGCTGGTCTCTGATGCTCCGTCTTCACTAACTGGCAAGTCAGACACTCGGATACAAACCGTCTGATGTCCTTCTTCATTCCTAGCCACCAATACAATAACTGCAGATCCTTATACATCTTCGTACTCCCTGGATGAATAGAGTACTGCGACATATGGGCTTCTGATAGAATATCTGCTCGGATAAAATCACTGCTAGGAACCCATATCCTGTCTCGGTATCTCACAATACCGTCACTAACTGAATACAAAACACTGCCCTTGGCCTTGTCTCTCTGCTTCCACTTTGCCAACTGCTCATCTGCTGATTGACTACTGCGAATACGGTCAATGAGAGAAGACTGGATAGTCAAGGTAGATAGACGAGGAACTCTACCTCGAGAATATGACTCTAGATCAAACCTCTGCATCTCAATCTGAAGAGGTCTCTGAATCGTCAAATGAGCCATCACTGTGACTTTTCTGCTCAATGCATCCGCAACTACATTAGCTTTACCCGGGTGGTAGCTAATGTCACAGTCATAGTCCTTCACAAGCTCCAACCAACGCCTCTGATGCATGTTCAGCTCCTTCTGCGTAAAGAAATAATTGAGGCTCTTGTGGTCGGTAAAGATCTGGCACTTCTCTCCATACAGATAATGCCTCCAAATCTTCAAAGCAAAAACCACGGCGGCCAACTCTAGATCATGGGTAGGGTAGTTCTTCTCATGAGTTTTCAGCTGTCTAGAAGCATAAGCTATCACCTTCCCATGCTGCATCAATACGGCGCCAAGACCGAGCTTCGAAGCATCGGTATACAGAACAAACTCACCGGGCCCTGACGGCATGGCCAAAACTGGTGCTGAGATAAGAGCTTGCTTCAAAGTGTCGAAGCTCTTCTGACACTCCTCGCTCCAAACAAATTTCACATTCTTCTTTGTCAGTGCTGTGAGTGGAACTGCAATCGAGGAGAATCCCTTGATGAACTTCCGGTAATATCCTGCTAGGCCAAGAAAACTGCGGATCTCGGATGCATTTTGAGGCACTACCCAATCTCTGACTGCAGCAACTTTCGCTGGGTCCACCTCAATGCCACTGCTAGAAACAATGTGGCCTAAGAACGCCACCTTCTCCAACCAGAATTCACATTTACTGAACTTTGCGAATAGTTTGTGCTTCTGCAATGTCTGCAACACTGTAGTCAGATGCCTGCTGTGATCCTCCCGATTCTTGGAGTAGACGAGGATGTCGTCTATGAATACTATCACGAACTGATCGAGGTACGGCTGAAATACGCGATTCATGAGATCCATGAAGATCGCTGGCGCATTCGTCAAACCGAACGGCATCACAAGGAACTCGTAGTGGCCATAACGAGTCCTGAAAGCTGTCTTCGAAACATCAGCATCTCTCACTCTCAACTGGTGATAACCGGAACGCAGATCTATCTTAGAGAAAATCGAAGCTCCCTGCAACTGGTCAAACAGATCCTCAATCCTCGGAAGTGGGTATTTATTCTTCACTGTAACCCTGTTCAACTCCCGATAGTCAATACAAAGTCTCATCGAGCCATCCTTCTTCTTAACAAACAAGACTGGCGCGCCCCAAGGTGAGAAACTAGGGCGAATGAACTCCTTGTCAAGAAGTTCCTGAATCTGCTTCTTAAGCTCTGCCATCTCTGTCGGGGCTAGTCGATACGGCGCTTTTGAGATCGGAGCCGTACCTGGCATAAGCTCGATGGAAAACTCCACCTCTCTCTCAGGTGGAACACCAGAGACGTCCTCAGGGAAAACGTCTACGAAGTCTCTAACAATCGGAACATCTGAGGCTGACTGACTGGGTGCCTCGGGGACAGATATAAAAGTTGCTAAAAATGCCCGACACCCTCTATGCATGAGCTTCCTAGCCTGGATATAAGGAATAATGCGCGGTAAAGGAAAGTACCTGTCCGGCTCAAATAAGAACTGTGTCATCCCAGGCGGTCGGACTAAAATGGATCTCCGCTGAAAGTCGATCAAAACTCAGTTCCGCGATAGCCAGTCCATCCCCAGAATGATGTCAAACTCTGGCATCGGCAATAAGATGAGATCCGCATAAACAAGATTTCCATGCAGCTCAAGGTCTATGTCTCGGATCACGCTGGTGGCGGTTATCTCCTCTCCCGAAGGCAATGACACCGAATAGGCTACATCTAGCCCGATGGTCTTAACTTTGAGAAAGTTTGCAAAGACCTCTGAAATAAATGAGTGGGTAGCCCCTGAATCTATCAGGGCTTTGGTAGCTGAGCCAGCTATGAAAATTCTCCCTGAAAGTTCGGAACACTAAGCTGAACCCAAATAATCACAAGAGCTAAGCTTATAGACATGCAAAGGTCACAGTTCTTCTAACTAAATCCCGAAAATAATACTGAGTAGAGCATGCAATCCTATCGCAATTCTAAGTTCAAAATCTTAATCCCGATTCCCAAAACATTGGAATGCAAATGTAACTTAAAGCTGTAAGGTACCTGTCATCAGCATGGTGTCAGGGTTCGTCTCCGCAGCATGGAGAGCAAAAACTCTGCCTTGGGTAGGCAGATTCTTCCGGGGGCACTGCCGTAGCATGTGGTCCGTGCTGCCACACTTAAAACATTTCCCTGAGCCAAACATGCATGCTCCCGGATGACGGCGTGAGCACTTGGGACAGACTGGGTGCTCAAAGGTCCTCGGGACGACACGTCCCTGCTGCTGCTGCTGCTCCTGATGCTGCTGAGGTCCTCCTCTGTTCCTGGGCGGGCCGTGATACGGCCTCTTATGCTGATGCTGGTGCTGCTGAGGAGGAGGACGGTGGGGTACCTGGATTGGGCGCTTGCCCTGACGGTCTCTCTCGATGTCCCGCTGATCCTGCTCTGCGGCTAAGGCTTTGGAGACAGCGACCTCATAAGAAGTAGGGTCAGACACCCTAACATCACGGCGCAAGATCGGCCGTAAACCCACCAAGAAATGCATCAACTTGGCTCTAGCATCATTTGCGATCAGGGGTACAAAATGACAAGCCCTCTCAAACTTACGGATGAACTCCGTAACAGTCATATCCCCCTGTCTCAGGCTCATGAACTCTGTGGTCAACCTGGTGCGCACCTCCTCCGTAAAATATTTGGAGTAGAATACCTCCGTGAAACGTGTCCATGACAGGGTAGCCAAGTTAAGTGCTACTGAAGCTCCTTCCCACCATAAGCGGGCATCTCCTCCGAACAGATAGGAGGCACAACGAACTCGATCTGCATCTCCAAGCTCCATGAACTCGAAGATAACCTCGAGGGACTTGATCCAGCCCTCGGCAACCATGGGGTCCGTCGTCCCAGAAAACTCCTTTGGACGCATCTTCATGAATCTCTCGTATACTGCCTCAGGCCCTGTCGGCCTGGTCGCCATAGCATTGTTCTCCGCAAAGTGCGCGAAGAACCGAGTCATCCCAGCTAGCATCTGGGCATTCATGTCCGGTGGTGGTGGAGGTGGTAAGTCTCTCTCCTGCCTCTGCTCCTCCCTGTCCTCTTAGCGAGGCTCTTCATTTATAGTGCGCTCGAGAATGCGTCTAGGGGGCATACTGTTCCATACATAACCCATACGTAACTAACATGCATAATTCCATAATTTATTTAAATTTAAGTACTTAACAATAACATAAATCTGGAAGTAAAACATTTCATGTAAACATGCTGTTAAATAATTCATGCTTTAAATAAAATGCGTAACTGTAAAACTTACAGACCGACGACGTGACTTCATGAGCTTCTCGCGGTCAGTAGTAGTGCAACCCTTTACAGAACCATTGCTCTGATACCAGATGTAGAGGCCTAAAAATCCTTACTTGAAAATTTGCGGAAAATTTAAAATTTTTCTTTTAAAATAAATGGAGTGCCTCATTCATACCAAAAACTGATAAAATATTTAACGTTCAAAACAGCAGCGGAAGAAATTATTACTTGCCAAAATAACAAGTTAAAGTATTCAATAACTAATAAAATATTTGAGCATCAAAATGGCAAGTGCTGAAACTGAGGTCCTCGGGTGCCACTACTGCCGACTCGAGCTAGCTCACTGGTCCCCGCCCTCGATCCCGACATCATCAGTACCTACAACAATCAAGTCTAGTGAGTCTAAAGACTCAACATGCATATATCGTAAATAACGAGTAAATATAGTAAAATTGCATGGGAGTAAAATTTCATGTCATGAGGCATATCGTAAAATGTCGTGTCATGATTAATTATAATACGTGCATAGCTGAACTGAAAATCATAGTGAAACTGTTTGCTCCTTGGAGCCCTGTACTGAAATAGCATATAATAATTTTCTGTGAGATTATGGTCTACGCAAGTGGTCCCTGAACTGAACTGAACTGAGCTGACCGATACTGGTGACCGGACCGATACTGGGGATCGGATTTACGTCTGATCAGACTACTGCCACAGTACTGGGTGAAACAACTGAACTGACCGGTAACTGGTGACCGGGCCGATACTGGGGACCGGACTTAAGCATGATAGTAAAGTGACCACAAGCAATATCGCATAAATCTCAAAATTTGTATTTTTGCACGTAATATAATTAAATAACTGAATTAAATATCCTGTACCCATTTTACTGCTTGGATTGGATCGCTCCCAGGCTCGCTGCAACCTAAATATGCCATGAAAATATGCAATAGATTTATGGGACCAAACTATACCATAACCTTCAAAAATGTGACAATTACGCCTACCGACTTCGTATTAAATCATGACTCCGAGCCAACCCAAACCAACACTAAACCATCATGTAGTCATGATTAAAATACGTCTAAAATGATCAAATAATGCTCCTAAAATGGTGAGGGCCGAAATCTATGCGAATGGAGGCCAAAACATGAAACGCTCTTTCGAGAGTCAATTTGGCACATCGCACCGTAAATTCTCGTACGACCTCAAAAATGATCCGAATCATGAACGGTCAAAAACATGACCTTCCTAACTCGATGAGGCACTTTCCAGTCCAAGGCCATGGGCTAAAAGCCAACCGAGAACCCGGAACACGCCTCTGAACCGCGACGTCGCTTGCTGTCAAAAAAATTACAGCAGCAGCGTCTTGATTCCTTGCGTCGTTTGCAAGACTTTTGGCCATTGGGGCTTGAACCACCGACCAGAGCCTCTCAACAACATCCCAAGGAATGATTTGAACCATGGCTAAGGGCCCTAGGCCAGCCACAATTCGCATCACACCAGAAACTCGCCGAAACTCTCACCCGAGAAGCACCCTTGCGTGCGTGGGGTGTACCACTTCGTTTGTTGTTTCGTGTCGTTCCAGTGGCCATTTGATTGACCATGGCACGATCTAGACATCTAGGGGCATGGTATGAACCGTGGCTAAGGGCCATAGGCCAACCAAGATCCACACCACTCCACAAAATTGAAACAACACATGCTGTCAAAAACGAAGGGGCCGAGAGGGGAGGGGCTGTTCTTGAATTTTATTTAAAAACTGATGCACCATGGATCAAGCCACCAGAAGGGCAACTTAGTCACGTCTTAGACATGCTAGGGAAGTGATCCAACCATGGCTATAAGCCCTTAGGGCAGCCAAGATCAGATTCATTTCCCTTTGACAGCAACATGAGAAAATCGAAACTCAATATGGCAAGAATGGGAAGCAGCTGTCATTTCTTGTTTTCAGTGGGTGTGGGGCTCAAATGAATGGACCGAAGTGATCCTAATACATCCTATTACATGTCTAGATGTCGCCTTGGGAGCTTGGAATCGAACCAATACTNTACTCGATTTTTCTCTCCTATCTCTCACTGAATTCTCACGTTTTTTCTACTCTGATAAGGCTCTGAATTCGGTGGAGAGGGATGGGGAAAGATGGTTTGGAGAGTGAGGGGAAATGAGTGCAATATAGGTGGAAAAAGCAAGACCAAGTCTCCATTTTATTTTTTTGAAATTTGAATTTTTGTTGTTATCAAATATTTCTTGGAGGGATCTAGAATGTGGTGGCCGAATACTCATGCCAACCTAGACTAGGATTATGCTTATTAATTAATTAATTAAGGGTGGTTAATAATTAAAAAGGTTGGCATGTTAAAATAACAAAGAATGAGTCAAAAGGGTGAGTTGGCATAGAAATGTTGCATCTCCAAGTGGTGGCCGAATTTCAACAAATAAGTGGAGGGGAAATGTTAATTATTAAATAGATTTATAACCCTTAAAAGCCTTACCTATCCTTTAATTAATTTAGTGAACTAACCCCATAATTAAGAACTTAAATGAATTTATTTTCTACTCACCTCAAGTAACTTAAATAATTCCTTAAACTCCTTTTTTACTTAAATTAACTCACTTGCTAGCTAAAATAAATTCTGGAAATGTTTCTTGAATCTTAAATTTTATCTCTAAACTCCAACTCCAATCCGGCCTTACTGAAATAACTGAAAGGATAAAAATTTAAACTACTACGTAAAATAATTAAATTTAAATACTCATGCAATAAAAATCATTTTAAAATACTAGAATTATGCATGGCTTATACGTAGTCTAAGTTACGGGTTCTACACCAGCTATGGCTCGGCCTCCTCTAGACCCTCCTGGGACTCATCTAGACCCATGGGAACCACGGCTGCACCCCCATGTACGAAGCACAGCTTACCCGATCGGTAATCACTTCAAGCATCCTACACGATCAACTTCTTACCCCGAGCTCGATCAGCTTTGTGGCTCATCCCAGCTCTAGCCGAGCCTTTCCAGGCTGTGGTTCAGACTCCTCAAGGTCTGGTCCATGGCTTGGTATGGCTCCTGCAATGCTGATCCTCACCACTCCGCCGATCTACCCACTTTCGAACCAATAAACAAGTACCGAGAACCACCCTTACTCAATGCTGTGATGATCTCGTTTCTAGCCTACCACTCCCATCCTTTCGGTGATAACAGCCCTCAAAGCACCCTACAGCAGACCCCTTGCACAATCTGAAGGAAAAACGTGAGTGAAAAACAAAATAATGCAAGAAACACTTGAGAAATCGTAAACCATGCATACTCACGCTTGGATCGGGAGTTCCACAAAAAAAAAACATATTACAGCATGTATATATCGTGTATGATGCGTAAAGGATGATACAATGCGTGCCTTGGTGAATATTCTTGGACGAATGATCGAGGGACAAACGGCCGAAGGGAGGTGCTCTTTGCTTGAAGCAGAAAATGGTGTCACCGAAAGCTTGCAGCAGCAAAATCACGAGAAAGTTTGTAAGTGGAGGGGGTGGGCAGCTGATGAAAAGTAATTAGGTTTAATGAAGAGCTTAGGGGAATAATTAGGTGATAAATATATGGTTTAAGATTAAATAAATGGGCCCTAATTGTTATTCAAAAGTTTAAAAAGATATTTAAGCCAATAAGCTTAAAAGTAGGTCCTGCCATCGCCGTCGTCGCACGACTATCGAAATTTCTGAATTCCGACCATTCAATCTCAATGCAGAATTTCGTTTAGATCTCTAGCGATGATCTATACAAAGAGTGTAATTTTTTATCGTAGACCGTACTTGACGAATGATGAACAACTTTGATTCCAGTTTATCGTTCGTAGAGATTTACAAGAATGACCAACTCCACTAATCTCGGACTGGTTTGATATCCATAATTCTTAAACGCCAATGTAATACCCAATGAATTATTTAAATATATGACGTCCAAGAATATTTTGAACGTCAAAATTTTTTTTTTAAAACTTTCGCTGATTCTTGGTTGCGAGAAGACGATACTTAAGAAGTGGTATCAAAGACAAGGTTTCTCAATCATATGATTCATTTTGTTTATTATTTAAATTGATTTGATTTTTTTAGTTTCTAACGACTTAAGAAATTCTTTCAGAAACTTGCAGCACCCAATTTTTTTTAGAAAAACAAAAACACTTTTATGCGTTGTATGATGCCTGTGCAGTTTTTAAATTAAATTTTTTTGTGTGCCCTAAAGGCAGCGCCCACCTGCGGCTGCTGAGTTAATCGGTCAGCTGGCGGGCACACGAATAGGGTGACCATCTCAAGCAGCCCTGTACTTCCCACAAGCTGATTTTGACTTGTGCCATATATTTTTTGAATTTTTAAAATAATTTTTACTAAATTTATATTTTATTAAAATATGATCGAATTTACCCTTGAAATAATTTTTTTATAAAATTATATATTTTTCTTATAAAATAATTAATTAGATTTTAATTATTTATGATAAATGTTACTTTCAAGAAATTATAATTACTAATAAATTAATTTGATAATTGAGTAAAAGTGTATATTCAGTTTATTAATTTATTTTAATTTTAGCATTTAGTGATAAATGAACATGATACATGAGTTTATGGTAACATTTGATATTACGGTTTTAAAATAATATTTGATATTATATCGCATAAGGATGATCGATACTCATGATCAATTTGCTAGGTGTATGTTATGATATTTTACATGTTACATTTTTAGTTATTTGATAATTATAAAATGGATAAGTTTGTGGCTCATTCCCACTCCTCAAATTTGTATCTCAATATGTCATGGTAATTTAAGGTAAGTATTATATTAAGCGAGGAATCGAGATTTAAATATGGTGAGCCCAAATCCTCAGGAGTTTTGTAGATTGAAGACATATAAAATATTGGAACCTTTTGTAATATTAAATTTGAATCTCTACATTTACCTAGGTTTTGTACTTGGATCCGTGTATGGCTCTCACAAATCAAATAGCTCTCGGTTATCGATCATCTTTTATTATTAATAATACATGTGATATATTCTAAATAATCAGCATATGTATTATTATATATAAAATAATAAGAATTACATGAATCCGACAAACATACAAACAAACATAACACAATATTTTGAAATTAAAGATAAGACAAATTTTCCAAAATTTAAATCTCTCATTTTCGATAAGATTCAAAATTTATATAATGCATATAAAAAAAATTAAACAGAGATTAATATTTTCTTGCTTTCCATCAATGGTGGTTGCATGATGAACGTTAACCGAGGTCTGTGTAACGTCCGAAAAACCAACCTACATAAACCACATGCATGCAAAATTATTTTAATTGCCTAATTGTTTTATTTAATTGCTTTTAAATGCTAGCATGATATTTTTATACGATTAAATGCATGAGTGCATGATTAAATGATAAAATGACATGATTACATGAAATTAAGGATTTTACCCGAATATTCGATATTAGGCAAGGGAAAGGAGACCGAGGACAACAAAGACAAGAATATGTATTTTTCATTAAATAATTGCAAGGCTTCTTAATATGATTCAAAAATTATTTAATTTTCCTAAAAATATTGGAGTTCAAATTATTTTATGAGTCGAACTCGATTTTTTCCAGGAAACCGGTTTTGGGCAAACGAGGAGTTTTAAAAGATCAAAAATATTATTTTATGGAAACTTATTTTTTAAACTTTTATGTTTTAATTAAATAAGTATTATTGAGCCCAATTTAATTAATTTAAGTAGGCACAATTACTCTTAATCTTACAAGCCCAAAACCAAAGCCTATTAGTATACAATTCTATAAATAATTAAACCTAGGTCTTTTATCACCACAATATCATCACCATCAGCAGCCGTAACACACCACACACACACTTCATAAACTTCGAAATATTGGGGCAGAAAGAAGGCTAGGAGTTCTTCGTCGTCCGGTCGTCCAACGTCGCACCTTCGCCAACGATCGTATATTCGAGCGTTATAAACACAAAAGCACATTTTCTAAACACTTTTAAACATTATACAAATCATAATATGTGTGTGTTAATTGATTATGCATGAAAAATATTGGGGTTCGATTATTTTACGGTATGATACGTAATTTCAACGTTTTTTACGATTTTTCGCTTATTGATGAAACGTTATGATACCCAAGGGTTAAAGCTGCCAATCTATGTTTAAACATTAAGGAATATAAGAATTTGTTTAAAGAAAACAACCTGGAACCATAGGAAGAAATTCAGGAAAGGCCGAAGGGTTTTGTTGGCTTGTTCTTGATGCTATGGCTCGATTTCTATGCATGGGGCTTGGGGGCTCGGCCAAGGCTAGCTGGGTCTCGAAGAGGGTCAGGATAGAGGGCTTGGTAGAGTACTAGTGGGCTAGGACACGCGCAGCAGAGCTAGGGAAGATTCTTCGCTGCATAGGACTCTTCCCGTAGGGTGATTGTGTTTTGGCCGAGAGTTCCAGGGGCTGTGGCTCGATTTGGGGCTGGGATAGGTGGTCCATCAGGGTCCTAAGGGTGATGGGAATATTTCAGGCCACGGGTTGGAGCGGCAGGGTGCGCTGTGGCTCGAACCAAATGAGAGAACCGTGAGGGAAGCTCCATGGAGTCGCGTGCAGCCTGTCGTTGGTTCAGGGGGTTCGCTGCTTGGGTTCAAGGGCTTGAGCTGGTTTGGGTTGGGTCTGGACGTGGTCCAGGGATGGTCAAGCTGAGGTGAGCTCGGTGGTGGCTCGGCTGGAAGAGTCCTTGCTAGCTAGGAGTCTTGGGCGAAGGGTTAGAGTTGTGCAGAATATGGTCTCGGTTCCAGGCAAGTTTGAGCGAGCTAGGGCTAGGTTCTATTGGCTGGGCTTGGTCAGGAGGGTTCCTAGGTGGCTTGGATCGGGTTTGACTCAAGGCAGCTCGGGCGTGGCTCGAGTATTTTGGGAGATGGCTCGGTGTACTCGAGTATGTGTCAAAAACGAAAATATTAAGACAAAAATTAGAACCATGGGTCAATGGATGTGGTTCATGGCTCACAAAGGTAGATTAAATAATAAAAATGTTATTTTTAAAATTTGGGATCAAAATGTGGAGTTTTGGATTTATCCGGCAATCGAAACGTTAATTAAATAATTAATTGAAAAGCCAAGTTTTAATATTTATAAAATTATAGAAAATTATATTTAAACTTAAATAATTATTTAGAATAAGCCCATGTCATTAAAATTGAAAAAAAAGATAAAATCGAGAATTTTTACGTCTAGGGGCAAAACGGTAAATTTACACTTAGGAAAATACGTAAAGGCTTGGCAGCGTCCTGAAGGATCATAATGCTTGTTAAATGATATTTTACGATTTATAATGATGATTTTATGATAATATGATATTTTACGATTTATGGTAAAACTGTGCAACTTATACTGTTTAAAATGCTATTTTTGGAAAGCTTTGTTATTTTATGATTTTTAAAGAAGAAAAAAATATTTTGCGGGATGTGAATTGAATGTAAAATATATGATATATGATATATGATTTTGTGGGGATGTCTTGAGAGGAAAAAGCCATAGAGGGAGCTCATTTACGGAAAAAGACCCAGAGGAAGCCAATTTACGGGAGAAGGTCCTAGAGGGAGCTCATTTATGGGAAAAGGCCCCAGAGGAAGCCCGCCTATGGGAGAAGACCCTCGAGGGAGCCCCGACGATCGTATTTCCATGGTGGAGCTTAGTGCCAAATCCCATGGACCATGTGGAGCTAAGACTACAATCGACCAAAGGATAAAAGCTATCACTTTCAAAGATCAAACTTCACACAAAATGATATATGATTGAAAGCTTATGATTAAAATGATTTTATGATATATGATTTATGATGATGATTAAAGCTATTTTTAAAATGAATAATTTATGCTTAAAGCTTATTTTAAATGATTTTAAATGATTATTTATGCTCGAATGTATTTTAAAAATATTTTACGATTTACGATTTATTTAAGTTTAAAAGCTATTTGAAATAAAAATATGATTTTAATGCATGTGAATGTATGTATATGTATTATTTGATATCCATGCTTAAAACGTGCTGAGTCTTTAGACTCACTAGGTTTGTATGATGTAGGTTAGGATGATTTATGGGAGGCGCTGACGATTGAGTGGATCGAGTATAGCAGTACACACCCGAGGATCTTTATGTTTCCGCACTAGCTAGATAGATTAATGATTTAAAGATTATGTTAATGAGTTTTATTAGATATATTTTTATGCTTTATTTTATGGTTAGTTGATCTTTTTAAAGGTCGATGTAGGAGTTTTAGTTAGTTGATGATTTAAGATTTATTTTATGCACTCGAGATTTTATATGCTAAATTATTAATTATGATTGTTGATTATGTTAAGTTATTTTATTTACGTAGTATTTTCGAGTTTATGATTAGTATAGAAAAAAAAATCGAGGTCGTATCAGTTGGTATCAGAGCTAAGGTTTTCTCCAAAGGGTTGTGTATTGTCACTCCGAGAAGCTCAAGAAGTGACGCCTCAAATATGTGAGTTTTTACTGCTTTACATTTTATATGCTAGAATTTTTTTAAATGCTTATATGATACATGATATAAATGTTAGTTGCATGCTGCATGAAAAATGATTAAATGCATGTTGGTTACGTGGTTGGACGACGTGTACAGAGATGCCTCCTAGAAGGATTTTGCGTAGGACTGATGAGGTTAGACAAGAGGAGAATATTCCACAGCCTCCACCTGTTCAGGATGCTAGTGCCCGTGTACTAGCCGATATGGCCCGTTTTTTTGAGCAGCACGTAGGAGATGGAGCAAGGGTTAGACTAGAGGTTGCATATGAGCGTGACAGGAGGATGCACCCCGAGGATTTTAATGGCACTACTGTTCCATTCGTTGCTGAGGGATGGATTCGATCTCCAGAGGTGATTTTTCGCTACATGGACATGGCGGATGCTGACCGAGTTTGCTGTACCATCTATTTGCTGAAGGGCAACGCTTCTTTATGATGGGAGGAAGCGGAGCGAGGAGTGAACATGGCGATGTTGACATGGGATGAGTTCAAGAGGGTGTTCTATGACAAGTACTTCACATCTAATGTTCGTTCTAGGCTTAAGAGGGAGTTTATGAGTCTCCGTCAGGGGGATTGGTCTGTTACTGAGTTTGTGTAGAAGTTTGATATGGGCTCTCACTTTGTGCCTCTGATTGCCAATGATGCTACTGAGAAACTACGACACTTTATAGATGGTTTGAGGCCGACTATCCGTCGGGATGTGATGCTCAGTGATCCTACTGACTATACTACTGTCGGTGCCAAAGCTTTTAGAGCCGAGCAGTCACAGAAGGACATTGATTGGGAGTTGTAGCGAAAGAGGAATTGTGCTCAGAAAGCTAGTCAGAGTAACAAGAAGCCTTATGCGGGACCACCAAAGCAACCAGAACCACCTAAACCAAAAGGGCAACCACCTAGAGGGAACATTTCGAAGGCTGATGAGAAACCACTTTGCACGGAGTGCAGTCGTCATTATCATGTCAAGTGCATGTGGGGCACCTTCAAATGCTTCAAGTGTGGAGATTTGGGACACAAGGCTGGGGATTTCACAAAGCCTAAGCAACCTATGACTGGAAGAGTCTATGTGATGCAAGCTGCAGAGGATGAGACAGAGCCGACACTACATTGATTTCGAGGTAACCTAGCTGTTTAACATTTTTCGATGCTTTTATTGCATAATCTGTTAAATTGGGTTATGGGAATTGATTGGGATATCGAAGAACTTAGAGGAAAATAAGCTGCATGCACTACTTAAACTAGATTTAGGAGTCGACTTTCGGAAATTTTGGGTTAGTAGTACGATTTTCAAGATTTTGAGGATCGAATTGAAGAGTAAAATTTGAGTTAGATGTTAAGTTTGAGATGGATGAGAGAATCTAAGCTTTGTAATCATCAAGTCAAGGAAAAATTTCGAGGACAAAATTTATTTAAGGGAGGAGAATTGTAACGTCCAAAAAACCAACCTACGTAAACCACATGCATGCAAAATTATTTTAATTACTAATTGTTTTATTTAATTTCTTTTAAATGCTAGAATGATATTTTTATACGATTAAATACATGATTGCCTAATTAAATGATAATATAACAAGATTACATGAAATTAAGGATTTTACCCAAATATTCGATAATAGGCAGGGGAAAGGAGACCGGGGACGACCAAGACAAGAATATGTATTTTTCATTAAATAATGGCAAGACTTCCTAATATGATTTAAAAAGATTTAATTTTCCTAAAAATATTGGAGTTCGAATTATTTTACGACTCGAGCTCGATTCTTCCCGGGAAACAGGTTTTGGGCAAACGAGGAGTTTTAAAAGATCAAAAATATTATTTTAGGAAAATTATTTTATAAACTTTTATGTTTAAATAAGTGTTATTGGGCTCAATTTAATTAATTTAAGTAGGCTCAATTGCCCTTAAGCTTGCAAGCCCAAAACCAAAGCCCATTAGCATACAATTAAATCTGTAAATAATTAAACCTAGGTCTTTTATCACCACAATATCATCACCATCAGCAGCCGTAACACACCACACACACACTTCATAAAATTCAAAATATTGGGGAAGAAAGAAGGCTAGGAGTTCTTCGTCGTCCGGTCGTCCAACGTCGCACCCTCGACAACGATCGTATATTCGAGCGTTATAAACGCAAAAGCACATTTTCTAAACCCTTTTAAACATCATACAAATCATAATATGTGTGTTTTAATTGATTATGCATGAAAAATATTGGGGTTCGATTATTTTACGGTATGATACGTAATTTCAATGTTTTTATGATTTTACGCTTATTGATGAAACGTTATGATACCCAAGGGTTAAAGCTGCCAATCTATGTTTAAACATGGAGGAATATGAGAATTGTTTTAAAGAAAACAAGTTGGAACCGTATGAAGAAATTAATGAAGGGCCGAAGGGTTTTATTGGCTTGTTCTTGATGCTATTGCTCGATTTCTATGCATGGGGCTTGGGGGCTCGGCCAGGGCTGGCTGGGGCTTGAGGAAGGTCAGGGGAGAGGGCCTGGTAGAGTCCTAGTACACGCTCGGCAAGGCTGGGGAAGAGTCCTCGCTGCATAGGACTCTTCCCGTAGGGTGATTGTGTTTTGGCCGAGGGTTCCAGGGGCTGTGGCTCAGTTTGGTGCTGGGATAGGTGGTCCATCAGGGTCCTAGGGTGATGGGCAGGGATCAAGCCAGGGGCTGGAGCGGCTGGGTGCGCTGTGGCTCGAGCCAAACAAGAGAACCATGAGGGAAGCTCCATGGAGTCGCGCGCAGCCTGTCCTTGGTTCAGGGGGTTCGCTACTTGGGTTCAAGGGCTTGGGCTGGTGTGGGTTGGGTCTTGGTCTAGGTGTGGTCCAAGGATGGTCAGGGTCAGGTGGGCTCGGTGGTGGCTCGGCTGGAAGAGCCCTTGCTAGCTAGGAGTCTTGGGCGAAGGGTTAGAGTTGTGCAGAATATGGTCTCGGTTCCAGGCGAGTTTGAGCGAGCTAGGGCTAGGTTCTATTGGTTGGACTTGGTCAATAGGGTTCCTAGGTGGGTTGGCTCGGGTTTGGCTCAAGGAAGCTCGGCGTGGCTCGAGTATTTTGGGAGATGGCTCGGTGTGTTCGAGTATGTGTCAAAACTGAAAATAATAAGACAAAAATTTGAACCATGGGTCCACGGGTGTGGTTCATGGCTCACAAAGGTAGAATAAATAATAAAAATTTTATGTTTAAAATTTGAGATCAAAATATGGAGTTTTGGATTTATCTGAGAATTAATCGCATCACGAAACGTTAATTAAAGAATTAATTGAAAAAACTAGTTTTAAGCTTTATAAAACTATGAAAAATTATATTTAAGCTTAAATAATTATTTAGAATAAGCCTATGTCATTAAAATTGAGAAAAATATAAAATCGAGAATTTTTACGTCTAGGAGAAAAACGGTAATTTTACACTTAGGAAAATACGTAAACGCTTGTCAGCGTCCCGAAGGATCATAATTCTTGTTAAATGATATTTTATGATTTATTATGATGGTTTTGATGATAATATGATATTTTACGGTTTATGATAAAGCTGTGCAACTTATATTGTTTAAAATACTATTTTTGAAAAGCTGTGATATTTTATGTTTTTTTAAGAAGAAGAAAATATTTTGAGGGAAATGAATTGAATGTGACAAAAGATATGGTATATGATATATGATTTTTGTGGGGATGTCGTGAGAGGAAAAGGCCCCAGACGGAGCCCTTTTACGGGAGAAGATCCCAAATAGAGCCCATTTATGGGAAAAGACCCCAGAGGAAGCCCGTCTATGGGAGAGGGCCCCCGAGGGAGCCCCGACGATCGTTTTTCCATGGTGGAGCCTAGTGCCCACCCCCATGGACAATGTGGAGCTAAGACTGCAGTCGACCAAAGGATAAAACCTAGTCACTTTCAAAGATCAAACTTCACCCAAAATGATATATGATTGAAAGCTTATGATTAAAATGATTTTATGATATATGATTTATGATGATGAATAAAGTTATTTTTAAAATGATTTATTTATGTTTAAATATTTTTAAATGATTATTTATGCTCAAAGGTATTTTAAAATGATTTTACGGTTTACGATTTATTTATGTTTAAAAGCTATTTTAAATAAAAATATGATTTTAATGCATGTGAATGTATATATATGTATTATTTGTTATCCATGTTTAGAACGTGCTGAGTCTTTGGACTTACTAGGTTTGTATGATGCAGTTTTGGATGATTTATCGGAGGTGTTGACGATTGAGTGGATCGAGTGCAACAGTACACACCCGAGAGCCTTTATGTTTCCGCACTAGGTAGATAGATTAATGATTTAAAGATTATGTTAATGACTTTTATTAGAGATATTTTATGTTTTATTTTATGGTTAGTTGATCTTTTTAAAGGTCGATTTAGGAGTTTTGGTTAGTTGATGATTTAGGATTTATTTTAATGCACTCGAGATTTCATATGCTAAATTATTATGATTGTTGATTATGTTAAGTTATTTTATTTATATAGTACTTTCGAGTTTATGATTTATGATTACTATAGAAAAAAATAAAAAATCGAGGTCGTTTCAGTTTGTGTCTGGTTCATATTATTGGGGAGGCCTGGAACTAGAAAGCCGTGACTTCCACTAACATACTTGATGTGAACTACGTGGAAATCTCATGAATTCGATTCATGTTGTTGGAGATCTCATGACAACCGCCCTATAAGGTTCAACATTGATGGGTCAACAATGAAAGTTGTAGAAACTTTTAAAACCGGTATAGTAATCACAGAAAAAAATCATACTAGACTAGATCAAGAGCTCTTACAACCGTTCGTGGAGAATAATCTAGGACTAGATCAAGAGCTCTTCGCATTAATCTTCAGTTAAGGCAACTGTCAGTTCGCATATTTTGATTAGTTACTGCCAGTCTTCTTGATCAGTTTGTTCGATCTATTAAATGATCAGTTTGTCAAACCACCGAAATTTAGTTTCCAACACATAATTTGCACCATTGGTGGAAAAAACTATATCATTTCTCAACAATTATTTGGTGCTGCTCTGGAACTTCCCACCACTGGTATAACCAAATTCAATGACATCCCAGAGGGCAACACCGACATATAGATTACTGGATTATCTATGGTCGGAAGTTCCGTCTCTAATCCGACAGAGAGCAAGATTTGAAGTGGAGTTTCGATTTCTAGCCACCATTGTTTCCAAATCTTTGATGGCTAAGGCAAGGGCCAATGATATAGGTGAATTTTACGTGTTTTTCATATTATGTGATAGCTCATTGTGTTGCATATATCGTTTAGATTGCATGCATTTTGTGACATTTTGGCTATATTATGTTTTATTGTTGCTCATGTGTCTAGTGGGTGAAAATGCAGGAAATTCGTGAATAAACTGAAGAAATTCAAGAGTCATCCACCCGGGCGCGTATTTATGTCCGCCCGGGCGCCTTCAAGGTGTGATTAATAGATTTTTTGCGAGAGTCATCCGCCCGGGCGGAAACTTATGTCCGCCCGGGCGCGTCGAATGAATATTTAAAACAAGATCTGCGCAAGCCATCCACCCGGGCGAAAACTCATGTCCGCCCGGGCGGGTTTGATTTTTGGAAAGATTTGCTGCCGATCTTTTTCCTAAATTTCGAAAGGAGGCTGATAGATGGGACATTTTTGGAAGATTTTCAGACATCATTCAGCAGCCAAGGAATAGGAGAAAATGAGAAATTGCTTGGAGTTGAAGATTCGAAGATTTCCGGGCATCGTTCTTCGTGTTTTTCGTCAAATCTAGTATTTCTAATTTAGTTTTTATCCTTTAAACATTGTTGTGTTTATTTTTACTATGAATTCGAGTAGTTAAATTACAATATTTGTTGGGATTTAAGGGGATCCTATCCCGAAACTGATTTAGTTAATTCATATTTCAATTGTTGGTTTATTCTTGATTATGCTACTGTTTTCATTATAATTATTAAAGTATAGCTAATTTTAATAATAGCCTTATATTGCGAGTGAGTTCGAGAGAATAGCTTGTGATAAGAACGAGTAACATAATCCGTGGATCTACAATTTACATAGACATATGAAATTGGATACACACCGATAGTCATAGTCCAGTAGGACGAAAACTAGGGGATTTCATAGATCGATATGCGATTCACTCTTGATAAATAATTAAAGATATTTAATTACTTCACTGAGTATAAATAGTTTGGCATAGCTTGAGAGCGTGTGTTCAATTGAATAGGAAATCCTGCCGGAAGCGTAAATCACTATCGAACGAATTAATTAATGAACGAGAGATATGTGAACTGAAATTCCCAACAAATTCATTTCTCATTGAATTTTAATTAACCATTCTAGATATTATATCTCATTATTTAATTCCTGAACCTTTTTATATGTATTTTTATTTGAGCATAGTAGTAATAAACAACCATTCAAATTTCGTTGCTAAAGATTTGATAACTGGAAATAATAATTGTCAAATACAGTCTCCAGTGGAACGATACTCGTACTCTCGTACATCATACTATTACTTGACATCGTGTACTTGCGATTAATTTTCGAGCATACAAAACCATATTTTATTGAGGATTCCACAGTGCAAGTTTTGCTCGATCAGCCAATGACAAGATAACCCAAGAAAAATTTTAGTATATGGCTTTGATTGCATCGAAGATAGGTGTCATTGGTCAGATATCTTGTTTGGGACCCTCTATGAGATGACCAAGGTCAATCAGAAAGTTTTTCTCTGCAGATTTGTTATCTGTTGTTTTACTGAAGATTCATTTGGAATCACTGAAATGCTACATCCCAAGAAGTAGTTCAATGTTGCAACCATTGCAGATTTCTTGAAGAGAAACTCTTTTTCTACTGCTGCTTCACCAAAAATTATGTTGATGAAAGGTGCTAAGCAAGAGGCTCAAAAGAAGAAGAAAACATCGTCCAGGCATCGATAAAAAGAAAGATGGCGTATTCTGACATCGATGAAGATGATGACCAGGAGAACGTATCTTGAAAATAAGTTTTCACCAAGACAAGGACCTCAACAGCTGCATCCAAATGGTCAGATACCGATCAAAAAGCAGTCCAAGGGTGATAATGAGGCCAATAAGAAGAAGCTTAAGTTAGTATATTAAGTAATTCAATCGGAAGCGGTTCAACTAGTGCAACCAACTCTACCAGTGGATGGAATTCATATTTCTTAATGTGATTCTCCTTGAACCGCTTTTTTTGCCCCTCCAGTGAACCCTTTATATAAGGGTAAATGGAAGATGCAACTGTTTTCGTGGACTCTCATCGCTGTTCAGACAGATGTCATTCTAACTCTATCACAAGAAATGCAGGCTGTGGCAAAGAAAATAAAGTTGTTCGATAGATGGTTAGAACACCAAACCTCCGTGTTGTTCAAAACCATTCTGGAAGAAGATCTGCTATAAAATCTAGCAACTCTAGAAGGCCGGGTGTTGGGTTGGGCTGAAACATAAGAAATTAAAGTTGATCTTAGCCGGCAACCTTTCATTAACCTCCAAATGAGAAAGTGTCCTCTTCAGTTGATTATTATTTTGAGGAAGAAAAATTCTGATGCCACAACCATACAGCTCCTGATTGCTACTAAATTTACTGCTCTTATTTCTCTACCGGTTGAGTCTGACATTCCTAAAGATGCCTCTCCATTTTTCTCGGTTGTGAAGGCACCTCTGGAACCAATGACATGGAACAAGTGAAGGAATTACACAATACTGAAGACGACCGGTCAGATTCAGCTGATACTAATGATGATGAACCTTCGGTCAAAAATGATCAGATTGCGATCGATTTTCAATTTTCAGAGGTCAATTTCAAGCTTGAAAAGGTTCGCTGACTCATAGTAGACTTCGATTCTCGTCTGCTCGCTTCTGATGTTGGTATCTCTAATATTCTCCAAACAGTCATGAAGAATGTATCTGATCTTTCAAAAGACATTAAACTCCGCATGAATGAGTTCAAATCCTTCAAGAAACACATCAACAATGATATAGTCACCTTGTCTAGTAAGTTAACTCAAACTGAAAAAAGACTTGAAAATCATTGACGGTCTTCAGGATATTGGCACTCAGCTTCAAGAAATGTTAGAATTACTTCATAAGAGTGATGCTAAAAAGGGGGAAGAAGAAAAAAGAAGGCAAAAGGAGAAGGCCAGAAGGAATAAGGATGAAGCTAGGAGAAGAACCGTAGTGGAAGAAAAGAAGAAGAATGTTGATTATCATAAGAGAGGTGGTAGATCAGGAAGCGGTGAAAGTTCCAGGTTCAGAAGGTAGTATAGGTATTTATTTTATTCAAGTAGGTGTAGTTGGATTTACTGCTTTTTCATTCTTTGTAACAATGAAATTCATTATCTCAATGAAATTCATTTTTTAAAACAAGCATTTGATATCTCGGGCAAAGGTTTTTTCATCACAAAAAATGAATAAATTGTTAGAACCCTTAATTTTGGTGATAACAAACAATAAGTTATTGTAATAGTACAAGATGCCTTTTTGAGTGTATTATAGGTACCCGACCCCGTCTCTATGAAGATTCAGAAGATACTCGTTCAACCAGTCTCAAGGCCTCATTCAACCAACGTCAAAATACAGAGTCATCTAATCGTTGGATTTATTGATTACTTCAATTGACCAGTCAAAATAATTCAAAGCAGTGTGTAAAGTTCTAACTTTTGATTCCCAACAGCACCGAAACAGTCGGATTTGAAGTTTCCCATAAAGATTTTGAAAAGTCGATAGTACAGACAAAAATCTTACAATAGAAAGATTGCAAAAAGATCCTACCTACTCTCACATGACATAAAATCTGCAGAATGACAACTTTTAGATAAAGTATGGACTTAAAATCGCAAAAGAATGAAGCATATTAATTAGCATTAAATGACAATTGCAGTAACTGATGGTGACATATCCATATTTTCGAGAAATATTACAAGTTATCATTGAATGAGAAATTTCAAATACTATAAATAAAAGATGCCAAGAAGAGTTGAAAGCACGAAAAAATTCATTAGAACACACACATTCAAGCTTGTATTATCTTAAATATTTCTTAACAATCTTAATCTTCATATAATCTTCACTGCTCAACAGCGCTCACATCAAGAACATAGATCATATATTTCAAGAATCATAAGGGCTTATTTCAAACCAGTGGACCGTTTCTACTCAAGATGATCGATCAGTTGTTCAACAATTTGAATATGAGAATTCATCTCTTTATTATATTGGTTTTGTATTGATTGTTAGACTGGGTTTCTCAACTTTTTGAGTTTGACTAGGAGTTTCGACTTAGACAATGGATAAGTCATAAGGTTGAAGTGAGTTGTTACAAAGAATTGTAAAACAAAAGTTTTCTAGCGAAATCCTTCCTAAGTGAAAGAAGGGGTGACATAGAGGTTTAAGTTTCCGAACATCCATAAAGTGTTGTGTCATTTCCTTTATTGTATTTACATATATTGTTTACTTGATATATTTGAGTATATAATCATCTTAGGAACAATCAGACTTTTTCTGTACAATCTGCAGTCTCTAGAAAATAAGATCTTGTATAGGTAAAACTACCAAGATTGATCGCACTATTTAGCAGTATTTTAGAGAAAAAAATTTCGTTTATTGTAAACGTTTACTTAATTAAGTATTTATTTAGTTGGATGGATGAATTTTTTTTATATATGAATAACATTTTTGAAAAATATTTTCGAATCAAAATTAATTTAACTTTGTCGAAAATATAGTTATTCCTAAAATATATATTGGCTAAGATTCTTTTATGTTTTATCTATTCATTTTTATTTTATTATCACTAAACAACTATATCTTGATCAAATTTGATAACAAAAATATGAATTTTTTGTAACCACAAATATGTCACTTAATATTAAAATTTATTAAAATTGCAAGAAATTGACATATATCAGTTAGCCGTAAACAACTTTAATCTTAATATTTCAGTATTAAATTTTTTTTTTTGGAATACAATGTGGTGGAACAATTTCCCATCTGATATAACCACTACCCACGTAAGTGATATTGGAACCTAGCTCGAAAAAAATTAATTGTAGCTCTATTTTTTATTTTTGTTTTTTATTGTTCAGTTCTGAAAGGGTTGTCATATGACTCATATCCATTGTGTTTTTTTTTTACATAAATCCATATTTTTCACAACTATTTGTAGCAGAAATCTTGATGAAACCAAACCTTCACCTTCCACATAGTGAGTGTTTTTCTAGTGATTCACTTTCTACAAATATATAAGAAGAGGAGAAAAAACAAGATAATTTTTGGGTAGTGCAATTATATTACAACGGAGAAACACTCTCGATGTATTTGTACAAAATATACGTGCAACCATGTCATTTAGAAACAAAAAAATATTGATAGACCACATGATGCAATCACAGGTGGTCAAGCTCCAAGGAAAGCATGAGATCCTTTGGAGTTGCCGGAGGGACCAATCACGAGGGGACACCTGAAGAGATTCAAGGAACCCTTGCATGGGCTTATGAGCAATCAAGAAGGGCTTACAAGTAAGGTGCAAAGTGCCGAAGGGTTCGTGATGCATGGGAGTAAGTTTGGGAGTCATAGAAATATTATTCAAGTGATAAATGATGAGGAGTCCAGAAGCCTTGGCGCCCGAGCGGCCAAATCTTACCGCTCGAGCGCCACACTTACTGTCCAAGTAGAAGATGTCCAGAACACCTCGCGCTCGAGCGGTCAAATCTTACCGCCCAAGCGCCAAATTTACAGAACCCTCCGCGGCCCAGCTGCGAGAAAATCCTTGTTTCCTTGTTTAGAGTTTTAATTATTTTGACAACTAGATATTGAAATCTTTTGAGTATGTAAACTTTATTTTGGACGAATTTTGAACACAATTCAGATTATTAATTGATAGAATACATTGTCCTTGAGTTTTTCTCTCAAACAATAAAAGCTTTTTCTTTGTTTTAAAATCAAATTTATCAAAGTTTTAATTTGTGGCGTTTGTCGATCGTTTCTTACGCGGATCGTCAAAGACGGGTTCTTTAAAGGTTCGTTCGAGTGTCGATTGTTTTATTGTGATTATTTGTTGATACTATTTTCATAGTTTAGAGGTGAATATCACGCAATACTTGATTCAAAAGGTCGGGACAACACAACATAGATCTTTTAAACGTTATTGAATTGAGAGCGCGATTCCAATGAATCGTTTGCTTTTCTTCGTACGAGGATTCATATCATTTGGTATTAGTGCATAGGTTCATTGAATTCAAGTAAGTATCTTGTTCTTATATTTTCAGATCTGTTATTCCTTCGTTTGTTTCCAGATCTGCTTTGTCTATCGTTCGTCCTCTTTTTCGTGAATCTGTGATTCTCGAAATTTTGTGATTTTTTTTGGGATTTTCGAGTTGCACAATCACCCTTGTGCAAGTCCAAAAAAAAATACAAAAATTCCGAAAATTTGATACAAATTTGTTTTGGTATCTTGTTCTATTTCCTTTTGTGAGTCATATTCAATACTCTCTCACAGTAAAAAAAAAAAAGAATTTTCAAATGTCTACGCAGTCCAAGTGAGTCGGTCACAATTGTTCACGAGTTGAACTTGATTGTTTGATATATAAAAGTAAAAAGCTTGAGCACACCTTCGATAGAACTATCAAATTCGAGTGAAGACACTTGAGTGCGAGCGTTATTTCTTTGGAGTGAACGGTGAGTATTTGTAGTGAGAAAAAAAAAGGAGAAGAGAGACGAGCGAATTTTATTTGGAGTGACTGTGAGCATTCGGTTGAGGAATATCTTTTATTTCTACTAACGTTTTCTTGCAGGTACAATGTCCGAAAGAAAAATTGAGAAGGAGGTAGGAGATAGTTCGAACCAATGGTTGTCTAAGGTGCAAATGGAGACGTTGTTCGGTCATTTCACTAGGATGATGAGGGTTGAGTTGGAGCCGTTACATGAGAGGATGAGTAGGCTTGAAGTTAGTACTAGTGAAAATAAATCTAAGCCTAAAGATTTGGGTAGAGGAGAAGAAGATGAGGAGTATGATTTGGGAGGAGATGAGGAGAGCCAAAATGAAAATTGGGATAGGAACGGACGAGGTAGAGAGTTTGGTAGAGGAAGAAGAGAAGCCGTACAGGGTAGGTACGATGATAGGAAAGATGGTAACATGGGTAGCATTAAGATGAAGATTCCATCGTTCCATGGAAAATCTGACCCCGGAGGCATACTTAGAGTGAGAAAAAAGGAAAGAGTTTGTGTTTGAATGTCACCACTACTCCGAACAAAAGAAGGTTAGGTTGGCGGTGGTTGAATTTCTAGACTATGCTCTCATTTGGTGGGATCAACTAGTGACCACTAGGAGGAAGTATAACGAGAAACCCGTTGAGACTTGGGATGAGATGAAAAGAGTCATGAGGAAGAGGTTTGTGCCCAATTACTACTATAGAGAGATGTTTAAGAGACTACAAACTTTAAGACAAGGAGTAAAGAGTGTCGATGACTACTATACAGAGTTGGAAGTAGTCATGATTAGGGAAAATGTAGAGGAAGATAGTGAGGCGACAATGACACGTTTTCTTTGTGGTTTGAACAGAGAGATTCAAGACCAAGTGGAGCTTAGGCTCTACTTGGATCTAGATGAGATGATTCAAATGGCCATAAAGGTGGAGCAAAACTTAAGAGGCGAGGAGTTGGCCACACTAATCAAACTGATAGTTCTTCATCTTCTTGGCGACCAAATGTGGTGAGACGTGAAGAGGGTAAGGTGATGACCAAGCCCAAGATTGAGACCAAGCAAGAAACGCCTAAACAAGGAGTGCAATGTAAATCTGAAACTCCTCTAAATCGTTCTAGGGATATTAAATGTTTTAGGTGTCAGGGGGTTGGTCATATTGCTAGCCAATGTCCTAATAAAAGGACAATGATGTTGAATGGCTATGGTGACTATGAGTCTCAAAGTGAGGATGATGATGATGAGATGCCTGCTTTAGAGGAACCTGATGAGGGATATGAAGCAGTTGTAGGTGAAGCACTAGTGACTAGGCGGATCATGAGTTTGTGCCCAAGTCAAGGAGGAGGAGAAAAAGTTGTTCCATACTAGATGTTTTGTGAATAGCAAAGTTTGCAATCTTATCATAGATGGGGAAAGTTGTACTAATGTGGCTAGTGTTGAGATGGTGGAGAAGTTGGGTTTAGCTACCTTGAAGCATTCTCAACCATATAGGCTTCAATGGTTGAATGATTGTGCGGAAGTGAAGGTTAATAGGCAAGTTTTAGTTGCACTTTCAATTGGGGAGTATGTTGATGAGGTATTGTATGATGTGGTGTCAATGCATGCTTTTCATATTTTGCTAGATAGAGCATGGCAATATGATAGGCATGTGACTCACGACGGGTTCAAGAATATGTATTCATTTGTATTGAAGAAGGAACCTATTGTATTGCTTCCATTGTCCCCAGAGCAAGTGTTAAAGGAACAATTAAATAAAAAGAAGAGAGATGAGGTCGAAAAAAAGAGTGAACGAAAAAGTGAGATGGCCTTTGAGAGCAAAAATTAAATGGCTGAAAGAAAGAGTGATCAAAAGAGTGAGATGGCCATACAAAAGAAAAAAGAAAGTGAGAAGAAAGAAAGTGAGATGAAAGAGGCCAAAAAGAAAACATATATGGCCCAAAAGAGTGAGTTGAACCGAATATTGAACACACATGATCCACTTGTGTTGATTCTTTATAAAGAGATCCGCTTTAACACAAGTGATATAGCCGGGTCCCTTCCGAGTATTGTTGTTTCACTTTTGCAGGAGTTTGATGATATATTTCCGGAGGAACTACCTCAAGGACTACCACCATTGAGGGGAATTGAGCACCAAATTGATTTTGTGCCCGAGAGTGCATTGCCGAACCGTCCAGCTTAGAGAAGCAATCCGGAGGAGAATAAGGTGCTTCAACGGCATGTAAGTGAGTTGTTAGATAGGGGTTTTGTGCGTGAGTCCATGTCTCCTTGTGCTATACCTGTTTTATTATTTCCTAAGAAAGATGGCTCATGTCGTATGTATGTGGATTGTAGAGCAATCAATAACATAACCATTAAGTATAGGCATCCCATACCTAGACTAGATGATATGTTAGATGAGTTGCATGGTGCATGTATTGTCAGCAAGATTGATTTAAAGAGTGGTTATCACCAAATTAGGATGATGGAAGGTGATGAGTGGAAAACTGTATTTAAAACCAAATACGGGTTATATGAGTGGATGTTAATGCTTTTTGGCTTAACTAACGCTCCTATCACCTTTATGAGGTTAATGAATCATGTCTTGTGTGCACACATAGGAAAATTTGTTGTGGTTTACTTTGATGATATCCTAGTGTATTGCAAAAACTTGGATAAGCATGTTAATCACTTGAGGCTTGTGATAATCACACTAAGGGCTGAAGATTTATATGCTAATCTTAAGAAACGTGATTTTTGTACAAACAAATTTGTCTTTCTTGGATTTGTGGTAAGCTCATAGGGGATACAAGTGGATGAAGACAAGGTAAGTGCTATTCGAGATTGGCCAACGCCTACTACTGTTGGTCAAGTCCGAAGTTTTCATGGTCTTGCAAGCTTCTATAGGAGATTTGTAAAGAATTATAGCACACTGGTAGCCCCGATGACGGTTGTGATAAAGAAGAACGTTCCATTCCATTGGGGCGAAGAGCAAGAGAAGTCCTTTAATACTATTAAGCAAAAATTAATTAATGCTCTTTTACTTGTTTTGCCTGACTTTTCTAATACGTTTAAAATTGAATGTGATGATTCAGGTGTAGGTATTGCTGGAGTTTTGATGCAAGGAGGACGGCCGGTGGCGTACTTTAGTGAGAAGCTTAATGGAGCAGCGCTGAATTACCCGACATATGACAAGGAGCTCTATGCGCTTGTGAGGACTCTTGAGACGTGGCAGCACTACTTGAGGCCTAGGCAGTTTGTGATTCATACGGACCATGAATCCATAAAGCACCTTAAGGGGCAGTAGAAGCTGAACAAGAGACATGTCAAGTGGGTGGCCTTTGTGGAGACATTCCCCTACATGATCAAATATAAGCAAGGTTAAGAAAACGTAGTGACCGATGCACTATCACGAAGATACACATTATTCTCTACTTTGGAATCTAAAATTTTGGCGTTTGAGCATGTCAAGGAGTAATATGTGCTAGTTGAAGATTTTAGGGGTGTGTTTGAAACATGTATGCATGGTCCACATGAAAAATTCTATTTTCATAATGGTTTCTTTTTTAGAGAAGATAGGTTGTGCATCCCTAAATCATCAATTCGTGAATTACTTGTTAGGGAGGCACATGGGGGTGGTTTGATGGGATATTTTGGTGTGACAAAAACTTTGAATTCTTTATATGAACATTTTTATTGGCCACATATGAAGCGTGACGTTGAACGAGTGTGTGATAAGCGTCTAACTTGCAGGCAAGTTAAGTCTAGAACACAACCACATGGATTGTATACACCACTTTCAGTCCCTATTGAACCTTGGGTTGATATTTCTATGGATTTTGTTTTGGGGTTTCCTAGAACAAAGAAGGGGAGGGATTCTATATTTGTTGTTGCGGATAGATTTTCGAAAATGGCACATTTTGTTGCTTGTCATAAAATTGATGATGCATCTAACATTACGGATTTGTTCTTTAGAGAAGTCGTTAGGTTGCATGGCATGCCTAGGACTATTGTGTCTTATTGTGATATTAAATTTTGGAGTTACCTTTGGAAAACTTTGTGGGCTAAACTTGACACAAAATTGTTGTTTTCTACTACATGTCATCCTCAAACGGATGGACAAACTGAAGTTGTTAATAGAACTTTAAGAACACTTTTGTGTGCTATTCTTAAAAAGAAATTGAAGAATTGGGACAAACGTTTACCATTTGTTGAGTTTGCTTATAATCGTTGCGTGCATTCTTCTACAAGTTATTCGTCATTTGAAATTGCTTATTGTTTTAATCCTTTGACTCCGTTGGATTTGATGTCTTTACCTATGAGTGATGTCTTTACCTCTGAGTGAAAAGTTAAACATGGATGGCAAAAAGAAGGCTGAATTTGTTAGGGGTTTGCATGAAAAGTCCAAGGCCAACATTGAGAAGAAAAATTAGCAATATTCCAAGAAAGCCAACAAAGAAAAGAAGAAGGTGGTATTTGAGAAGGGTGATTGGGTGTGGCTACACTTGCGAAAGAAAAGGTTTCCCGAGAAAATACGTTCGAAGTTATTGCCTAGGGGAAAAGACCATTTCAAGTCCTTGAAAAGGATCAATGACAACGCCTACAAACTCGATCTTCTAGGTGAGTATAACGTCAGATCTAATTTTAATGTTAGTGATTTCTCGTTGTTTGATGCAGGTGATGAACAAGATTTGAGGACAAATCATTTTCAAGAAGGGGAGGATGATGCGATCACAGGTGGTCAAGATCCAGGAAAGCATGGGATCCTTTACAGTTGCCAGAGAAACCAATCACGAGGGGACGCCTGAAGAGATTCAAGGAAGCCTTGCATGCGCTTATGAGCAATCAAGAAGGGCTTACAAGTGAGGTGCAAAGTGTCGAAGGGTTCGTGATGCATGGGAGTAAGTTTGGGAGTCATAGGAACATTATTCAAGTGATAAATGATGAGGAGTCCAGAAGCTTTGGCGCCCGAGCGGCCAAATCTTACCGCCCGAGCGCCACACTTACTGTCCAAGTAGAAGATGTCCAGAACACCTCGCGCTCGAGCGGTCAAATCTTACCGCCCAAGCGCCAAATTTACAGAACCCTCCGCGGCCCAGCTGCGAGAAAATCCTTGTTTCCTTGTTTAGAGTTTTAATTATTTTGACAACTAGATATTGAAATCTTTTGAGTATGTAAACTTTATTTTGGACGAATTTTGAACACAATTCAGATTATTAATTGATAGAATACATTGTCCTTGAGTTTTTCTCTCAAACAATAAAAGATTTTGCTTTGTTTTAAAATCAAACTTATCAAAGTTTTACTTTGTGGCGTTTGTCAATCGTTTCTTACGTGGATTGTCAAAGACGTGTTCTTTGAAGTTTCGTTCGAGTGTCAATTGTTTTATTGCAATTATTTGTTGCTAAGCTTTTCATATTTTAGAGCTAAATATCATGCAATACTTGATTCAAAGGTCGGGACAACACAACACGGATCCTTTAAACGTTATTGAATTGAGGGAGCGATTCCAATTAATCATGTTTGTTTTTCTTCGTACGAGGATTCATATCACCTCACTTATTTGTTTTGAATTGAGATGTTCACAAGAACATCATATATGAAAAATGCACTGAGAATTTTTCTCCAAATGCATCATAGAATCACTCATTTTTGGGCCGGTAATTTCCAGTTAAAGCATAAACTTGCTTCACTATTGTGTCACTCTTTTAATTTTTATTTATATATTATGATGTACTATATATAATTTACTTTCCGTTGAAAACATGATAGTTTATATTGTTTGGGAAATTCATATAACCAGAAAATTAATCATGCTAAATCATTAAGAACATGACAAAAACCTTAAGTGGAAGCGTACATGAAGCTATAATCCTTAATTCCTTAGAACGAGTCTTGTTCTTCCAGATCTACTGTTGGAACAATTCATGTTCACAATCTTGATTTTGATGTTAAAAAATCTTGTTATTTTGTTTATAATGATTTACCTTAGTGCGCAGGAAGCTGGAACTGATCAGGCTTTGAACTGATCACTTAAAATAGACAAAACTGAAGCTAACGAGATGCAAACTGAAAGTGCCAATTGATTGATGAAACTGAACCAGTACAACTGAAGTATCAAGACTAGTTCATTTGATTGTCCAGTTGATAAGTAGTTCAGCAGAAGACTTTCAGAAGCCCGACCAGCTGATGAACTGCTGACGAGTCAACTGATTTCACCTCACAAGTTCAACTGACCAGTTCAGAACATCAGTTAAGAGCGAACCAGTTTGCAGATCAAGACAAGCTTACCTAAGTGGAATCCAGCTACGTACAAAGATACAAAAGCAACTGTACTATCAAGGTACAATAATGGACGTTACAGCAAAGCATAAAGCCAAAATGTTCCAGCATAGATGTCGGAAAAGTCGAGACACATATTTCAAGGAATACATTCAAGCTGCAACTGATACAATTTTTGAGTCTCACTGTACGATCAGTTTCTCGCCTATAAATAGAAGATCAGTGAAGACCAATGTAGGAGAACAAGTGTGGAAAAGAAAGGGCACGCATATTGTATATCAGCTTACTAAAAGCAATCAGCTCAGAGGGAACACTTCAACGTGTTATCAGCTTAGTTAGAAGTCTATTTCCCTCATTGTTCAATTCTGACACACACATACACAGCACCACCACCCAAAATACGGTCTTGCACAAAGTCATTAAACTTGTGTATGTAGTATTTGACACATAGACATTAAACAAGTGTTGGCTGGAAAGTGATGCCTTCAGTTTAGACAAGGAGTTCAGTTAGGCAGTGGGTAAGTCCTAAGCTAAGTTGGTTATTACAGTTGATGTAATTAATCAAAGTCTTCTAGTGGATCCTACCCGAGGTGGTAGAAAGGATGACATAGGAGCAGTTGAAATCTCTGAACATCCATAAACATATTTTGTGTTATATCTGTTTAACTGCTAGTTTTTCGTTCTTAACTGACTTGATCAGTTCAGCTGATATCAATTCAGTTCTATCCATAACTGGACTGATATAAGCCAGAACTGATCCTTTGTAATCTTCAGTTATTCAGTTGTACAAGATATAAAACCGATCAGTTTTTCTTAAAGAATGATTACTTCAAGTATTTTTCGCTTGGTTTAATACCAAACTTGGTCTAATTTATCTGTGTAAACATTCTTAGAACACGAGCTATTGCAGCTCTTGGAGAATATTTTGTTTGAAGTACCTCAAGGTGCCCAGTAAACGATCCTTCATCTACGCATTCTTCCTTTAGAGTATCCTTAGTTTTCTTTTAAAATTTATTTTCTATAATAGAGAACGTGATAGTGCGCGATCCGTGGACCATGACCCATGTATAGATCATGTCACCATTATCTTCTGATATTTCTGTTTTAGGTCATCATAACAACTGAAATAATACTTTTGTTTCTACATATTAAATTCCCATAACCTATCAGATACATTAAAACACATTAACCAAAACCTCAACCGATCACTTTAAGGAACCTCAACTGATGGGTGTCATCAGACTTGAGTTATGATATTTTTGTTATCAAGGGGTCGATGCATAGGATTAAGAAAATTATGGTTAGCACAAATAAGAGACACGAGTTGTCTTGAATCACATGAGTAACATGAACCCACAGCTAGTTGTATTCTAGAACCATTGATGGTCACACAAGTATTAGATTTTGTATTTCCATTGAGGTAATCGGATTCAAATAGAGTTGAATTTGACAACTTTAGTTTGATGGAGATCTATCGTAATGCTAATAAACAAGTTTACAAGTATATTTCATTATTGAAAGTTGTGAAAGTTAGAATGATTGCTAAATAAGTTAGGAGAGTGGAACTACCTAATTTAGTGAAGGAAGTTCCAAAATAGGCAGCTGCAAAAAATGACAATGGAAATTTTGTCCTAAGAAATTTTCGTTTTTACAATATGAACGAGATTTTTACCTCGTCACATTGGCGTTGTCTAATCGTCAATCGTTGTTATAATGAGTTCATGAATATTTAATTAGTGAATTTAAAATATGTTATTAAATAATAATTGAGTAGCAGTGACGGTAAGATAGAATATTCTATAGTAGTCTTGAGTTAATTAATTAAATTTATTAAGTAAATAAGGATTATAATCCACATAGAAATTATCTTAATTCTTTCTCCCTCTTCAACTAACAAAATCGGCCATCGACCTCATTGCCGAGACCACCAAAGCTCCGCCTTTCATCGTCGCCGCCACTGCACCACTGTCGAAATTTCTAAATTCCTGCTTGAATCTCAATTCAAAACTTCGTTTAGATATCTAGCGCGGATCTATACAAGGAGTGCAATTTTTTATTGTGGACCGGACTTGACAAACACTGTCGATTCCAGTTGATGGTTCATAGAGATTTACAAGAATGAACAAATCCGCTAATCTCGGACTGATTTGGTATCTAGAGTTCTTAAACACAAAGGTAAATCAAATCTACACACCCTATGAATTGTTTAAATATATGATGCCCAAGAATATTTTGAACGTCAAAACAAAAATTTTCAAACTTTCGTTGATTCTTGGTCTTAGAAAACGATACATAAGAAGAGGTATCAGAGACAAGGTTTCTCAATCATATGATTCGTTTTGTTTATTATTTAAATTGATTGGAGTTTTTGTTTCTAACGACTTAAGAAATTCTTTCAGAAACTTGCAGCGCCTAGAAATTAATTATTTTTTAAAAAAAAAAAACATTTTTCTGTGTTGTATGCTGCCTTCGTAGTTTTGAAATTAAATTTTTTTGCGTGCTCTACGGGCAGTTTCCCATCTGCAGCTGCCTGAGTTAATCGGTCAGCGGGCGGGCGCACGAACAGAGTGACCATCTCGAGCAGCCCTGTACTTCCCACAAGATGATTTTGAATTGGGATCACGGGTATATTTTCTGAATTTTTAAAATAATTTTGACTAAATTTATATTTTATTAAAATATGGTCTAATTTATCCTGAAAATAAATTTTTGTTAAAATCGTATATTTTTCTTTTA
This sequence comes from Primulina huaijiensis, assembly GCF_012295235.1. Lineage (NCBI taxonomy): Eukaryota > Viridiplantae > Streptophyta > Magnoliopsida > Lamiales > Gesneriaceae > Primulina > Primulina huaijiensis. The sequence continues at coordinate 8,364,156 of NC_133312.1, forward strand.
AAATAAATAATTAGATTTTAATTATTATGATAAATGCTATTTTCAAGAAATTGTAATTACTAATAAATTAATTGGATAATTGAGTAAGTGTTTATTCAATTTATTAATTTATTTTAATTTTTGCATTTAGTGATAAATGTACATGATACATGAGTTTATGATAACATTTGATATTACGGTTTTAATATAATATTTGATATTATATCGTATAAGGATGATCAATACTAATGATCAATCTACTAGATGTATGTTAGGATATTTTACATGTTACATTTTTAGTTATTTGATAATAGTTATTTGATAATTAAAAAATTGGATAGGTTTATGGCTCGTTGCCACTCCTTAAATTTGTATCCCAATAAGTCATGGTAATTTAATGTAAGTATTAGATTAAGTAAGAGATCAGATTTAAAGATGGTGTGCCCAAATCCTCAAGAGTTTTTTAGATCGAAGACATGTAAAATATTGGAAGCTTTTGTAATATCAAATTTGCATCCCTTCATTTACCTAGGTTTTGGACTTGGATCCATGTATGATTTTCACAGATCAAATAGCTCTCGGTTATCAATCATATTTTATTATTTATAATGCATGCGATATATTATAAATAATGAGTATATGTGTTATTATTAATATAGTAATAAGAGTTTCATGAATCCGACAAACATACAAACAAACAATAAGACAAATTTTAAAAAATTAAAATCTCTCATTTTCGATAAGATTTAGAATTTATATCATGCACATAAAAGGAAAATTAAACAGAGCTTAATTTTTTCTTGCTTTCCATCAATGTTGGTTGCATGATTACGTTAACTGAGGTATGTGTCTGACTCATATTATTGGGGAGGCCTGGCACTGGAAATCCATGACTTCTGGTGACATACTTTATGTGAACTACGTGAAAATCCCATGAATTCGGCTCATGTTATTAGAGATCTCATGACGACCGTTCGATAAGATTCAACATTGATGGGTCGTACTCAACAAGTGAAGATAAAGGGCGTCATATTATTTGGCTCTCATCAAACGTGAGACAACTTACGTGATGGTTGCACAGAGTTGCAATTGGGCACTATCTTTTAAAAACTATGATCGACTGATAATATCCGTGATCATAATTTAGAAATTGAACATTGCATACTCACTAAGAAAATTGTATTTTCCGTTTTGATGGTGTTGAAAATATCAAAATAGTGGGAGACAATTCATAAAAACAGAAGACCATATTTATGTCTCATAAAATATTTTAAGATAGACAACAATGTTTATTATGTTTCAATTATCATTATAAATATAATTTCGTTTTGCGATCCACTTTCTGTTATACTCGATCAAAACAATATAGCTGAACAGAATTTTCAAGATTGACTAAGATAACTAAAAATTGTTCTGTCATCGGAGAAGAGAAAGCATACACACTTATTAGGTCTCTTCCAAAAGAGGTGCCTGAAATGTCATTCTTATTTAATTGGCAAAGCTTGAGAAATGGGGACCATAATCTGCAAACTAAGTGTAATATGCTTGTTTCTATGTCAAACGAATTGTAGAGACAGTTTGAGGAAATAATGAATGTTATTGACATGAAATAATTAATGTTATTGACATTCGAATGCACATTCTACACATACAAGAGCGGTATGGTGCTCAAACTCGTATAGTGAGGCACACTAATTTCAAGGAGCTCATGAATACACACGTGCAAGAAAGGACCTTGGCCCATGAGCATGATGGTGTACGTATGATTGAACTTATTGAGAAATTTGTGGGTCTGAAACTGGTGATTTCCAACGAGTTTCATGATGACATCGTCTTGTTGTCGCTCTTTTCCTCATTTGACGGGTTTGTGGTGAACTTCAATATGAATATGATAGATGTTAGCCTTGAAGAGCTAATAAACATTCTTACAACTTACGAGGTCACCATACAGAAGAAAAAAGTTGTTTTCTTAGTGGGCTTTTCGTCTATGACAAAAAATGGCCCAAAAGATAAGGGAAAAAAACAGTCTGTCTCTAACAAGAAAAACAAGCTCAATAAGAAGCAAGCCTCAAACACTTCTCAAGGGCCCACAACTGCCTATAAGAAAGAAGATGTTTGCTTCCACTGCAAGAAGCTTGAACATGGATAGAAGATGTTTGCTTCCACTGCAAGAAGCATGAACAATGGAAGCGCAACTGCAAGGAATATCTAGCACATAAGTTGGATGTTGAAAAGAAGGAGGAGGCTAGGTGAGACATTCCTGAGAATTGGCAATCGAGCAAGGGTTGCTACGAAGGTCATCAGAGCTATTTATTTATCTTTAAACAATAATTTAATTTATTTTGAGAGATGTTTTATATATTTCTGAATTGGTTAAAAATATTATTTTCATTTCTATGCTTATTAAAGATGTATTTTTTTGTTTATTTTCTAAAGATATTTTCAATATTTACAAGAATGAATATTTAATTGGAACATGAAAATTAGAAAACCATCTCTATAAATTGAAAATAAAAGATATTCTAACTAACGATGTCCAAGTAAATATGATTTCGACAACAAACAAAAAAAAAACAAGATAATCTAAATCAAGTAAATTTATGGCATGCTAGTCTATGACATATTTCTTATAGAAGACTGCAAAAGTTAGTGGGAGAGGACATGTTTGACTTGTCAGACATAGTGAATCCTGTCTGAATTGAAAGATGATCAAAGCCTCTTTCTTAAGAAAAGTAGAACGTGCACATGATCTATTGAATTTGATCCATACAGATATGCGTGGCCCACTGTGTGTTATCACAATACATGAATACTCTTACTTCATTACCTATATTGTTGACTTCGCGAGGCATCTGTATGTGTATTTGATGAAATAAAAGTCTGAAACCTTTGAAGGTTCAAAGAATTCAAAGCTGAAGTGGAGAAACAATTAGGAAAGAGTATTAAAGCACTTCGATCTCATCAAGGTGGAGAATATTTATGTACTAAATTTCAAGACTACCTTAGGAAAAATGTGATTATCTCACAGTGGATCTCACCTACCACACCCATGTTGAATGGTATGTCAGAACATCGTAGTTTGACATTGATGGACATGGTACAATATATGATAGGATTCATTGAAGGTTAGTGGGAGTACAATGACATTCTTAATTTTTATGTTGATGACATACTACTCATTGGGAATGTTAGATGAATGTTGCAATCAACTAAAATATGGTTAGCTAGTAAATACTCCATGAACGTTATATGTGAATCATCCTATGTATTAGGAATATAGATCGATAGAGATAGATAAAAAAAAGATGATATGGATCACCCAACCTACTTATATCTATACTATACTGAGGAGATTATATATGGAGGAGTCCAAGAGATGATATCTACTAATGTGTCATGGTGTGACTCTATCAAAGTCTATGTGCCCCAAGATTGATGAGGAGATAGAAACCATAACTCGCATTCCAAATTCATCTGATATTGGTAGTTTCATGAATGGTATGATATTTACATGACCTGATATAGCTTATGCACTAAGTGTTGCAAGCAGATATCAGTCGAATCCCGATCCATTTTATTTGAAAGCCGTGAATGATATTCTTAAATACTTGATAAGAACTAAAACATTGTTCATGGTCTGTGGGGGTGGATAATTAAAATTTGAAAGATACACGGATTCTATGTTCCGATCATATATGGATGATATGAAATCGACCTATGGATTTGTATTCATGCTCAATGGTGGTGTTGTCTCTTGGAAGAGTTCCAAAAAAAACAACATAACGAATTCTACCGTTAAGGACGAATACATAGCTACACCAACTACATCAAAGGAGATTGTTTTTACGAGGAATTTCATCTATGAGCTTGGAGTCATTCCAAATGAAATGATCCAGTCCCGGTGTACTGAGACAACACTTCTGATCCAAACATATACCGAGAAAGTTCCACATTATCCAGGATATTTTTAGAAGAAGAGAGATATCGGTTGAGAGAGTCTTCTTTGCAAATAACGTTGTTGATCCACTCAAGAAACATCTGCCAGGACCATTTTTTGAAAAGAATCATGAAGCAATGCGATTAAGTTCTGTAGATAGTTGACTATGGGGAAAGTAGGATATTGTTAGAGCAGGTGCCCAACGTACCAACTTATGAATTGATATTTATTGACTATTATGTTACAAATGATCTTTATTTTAATAATATTTTATATTTACATTCAGGCATTTACTTTGTCTATATACGAGTGCAAGCTGCATATATAAAAACTCGAACACACGATGATACAATTGGTAGTATCATATATGGTATGATATCTACTCGACCTAATATAGCTTTTGCATTGAGTGTTGCAAGAATATATCAGTCGAATCCTAGTCTATTGCATTTAAAAGTCGTGAAGGATACTATTGAGAAGAACTAAGAATTTGTTCATGGTCTATGAGATTGGAGAACTGAAATTGGAAAGCTACATAGATTCTAGCTTCAAATCAGATGTGGATGATTCAAAATCAACCTCTAAATTTATATTCAACCTCAATGTTGGTGTTGTTTCTTGGAAGATTTCCAAGCAAGACACAACAACGAATTTAACCACTGAGGCCAAATACATAATTGCATTAGTTGCGACAAAATAGGCTTTTTGGATGAGAAATTTCGTTTAGGAGTTGGGCATCATTCCTCAAGGAGTTGATCCAGTACAAGTATATTGCGACAAACCGATGTCGTTATACAAACAAAGGAACCAAGGTCACATCAGTGATCCAAACATATATTGAGGAAGTTCCACATGATTCAGGAGATTGTAGGAAGATGTGACATATCAGTAGAGAGGGTCAGCAAGTCAACTTGTGGCTTGAGCTTTATTGACTCTTATATAAAAACAATCTTTATTTTAATAATATATTACTCTTTTATCTAATTATGGAATTTACTTTATCTTTATACACATGCAAGCTGCCATGAGGTCAAGGAGTTTAGTAGATTATTAAATTTATTTGAAATTGTACTTTATATTCTAAATTCGTTCTTAGTCGATTCAGGTGCCTAAAACAACGATAAATGTCTCTCAAGCTTGAGACTAGTATCTTTGATGTAAATTCCACATTTATTGGCAAGTGCATAGAGATTTTCATTCATACAGATGAGTGCTCATTTGATTAGGAACTGAACAACCCTTTCTCATATTTTTCAAGTATTTATCATTTATCGGTGGATAATTCTGTGGTTATGGTTGCCATTTTAGTTTTTAGACCCGTGACAATATGGAGGCTCTGGGTATTAGCATGCACTTTGATCTGTCTACTGACTCCATTGAGGGTACTCAGATGTTAAGGTTTGGTGTAGTTTCGAAATACATAGGAAGCAATGTATTGTAGTCGGGGATTCACCACTCACCCACGAATGTGGATATCCTATGTGATCTGATGTGTTAATAATACAAGGAAAATCTGGCCAGAGTAAGACATGTGCATTATGAAAATGTGTTTTCTTAGTTGCACATATCATGTCATTGTTATTGCTCAAAGATACAACATATCATTATCGAATTCATTTGCAACTTTCGGTATACCAATAATTGTAGATTCGATCGGGATATATAAGTTAAGGAACAGTACTTTATGCTAGCCATAACTTATTAGTTCTTGCAGGTACCATCAGTGATACCCAGTAGAGCATAGGATGATGCTTCTAGACACTCTCACCTTGATCCGACAGGTGCTATCAAACTTGAGTTCTGACATTCTTGTGATCAAGGGGTTGATGCACAAAATAGGGCTTATTAGGGTAAGCCCAAATAAGAGACATATGTTGTCTTGAATCACATGAGTAACTCGAACTCACAACTAGTTGTATCTCTGAATCATTGAGGGTCTCACAACTTTTGGATTATATTTTTCCGTTGAGATAGTCGAATTCAAAAAGAGTTGAATTTGAAGGCTTTAGTTTGATGAAGATCGAATATATTTCTTATAAAAGAATTCATAAGTAGATTTGATTATTGGAATTTGTGGAATTTTGCATGATTGTTAATTAAGTGAGGAGCGTGCAATTGTCTAATTTAGTTAAGGGAGTTACAAAATAGGCAGCTGCAAAAATGAACCACTGAAAATTTTTGTTCTTCGAAATTTTCGTTTTTCATTATATGAACGATATTTGTACCCTCGTTATATCGGTAGTGTCCGATCGTCAATAGGAGTTATACACTATTAAATAATAATTGAGAAGTAATGACTACCATGTCAGATTCACATGTAATATTATAGAGGAGTCTAGAATTAATTAATCAAATTAATTCGATAATTAAATAATGGTTTTTTAATTATAGTAAATCATGTATTATCAAGATTTGATAATTATTTAATTATACATATTATTTTCAAGAGTGAAAAATACTACATGAGAATTTTAAATAATGAAAATTGAAGAATCTTGGTTCAAGAAGAATCCTGATAATATTGAGAGATCGTGTTATAAAATTTGATAAATATACAATCAACACAACTTAAAAAATCTACACAAAGAATATCTTCACTCTCTTTCCCTTTTCAACTCAAAATCAGCCATCCACCTCACGGTCGAGACCACCACAACTCCTTTATGCATTGCCATTGTCCCACCTCCGCACAGCTGACAGAATTTCTTAATTTTGTCGATTTAATCTCAATGCATAATTTCGTTTAGATCTCTTGTGAACCACTATTTGTGGGCATGTCATTACTTATTTAATTATAGACATGCATAAGATTTTTTTTTCTCAAAATTTTGGTATTATTGTATGTAATAATAAATTCGAAAATATTAAATAATACATGGTATTCTGAATTTTTCAGTCAATAAATATATTAAATTTGAAAATCCAATGCAAAATATTCAAGGATTTCGAAATTTAGGACTAGTGTATCAATCAAATTTGAAAGAAAATAATACATGCAAAGGCACTTTTTCCCCAATAAGAAAGCTAATAAATTCAATGCGATCTAGGTACGTCATGAATTTGAACAAAAAAATAGTCCATGTTCAACTACTCAAGCTAGTATATTTTCGAAATTCATGCAAACTTGGTGCACAAGTTTTTCAAAAATATGGTAATGCAAAGGAAATGGAAGAAATATCTTTGCAATCTCGAAATTATGGAAGAATTATCTCGAAATTATGAAAGAAATATCAAACGAGTTATGATAAAATTTTCACATCACCTCTATAAATATCCAAGCCCCCGTTATCGAAAATCACACCTAAACGTTCTTGGATGTTAAATTATTAAATTTTACATTCATAGGATTTTTAAATGATTTACATTGTACATTAAATGCTTGATAATCTAGGTTGATTTTAATGTGTACTAGGTTATATGTTTATTGACTATTGATGTTACATATTGATTATTCTTAATAATAAAATCATCATGATATCAATACCCTTTCATCATGTATTTTCCCATGTATATTTTCAATTTTTGAAAATACATAATATAATTAAATAATTATCAACTTTTAATAACACATGATTAAATATAATTAAATAATTATTATTTAATTTATTAATTAATTAATCAATAAATTATAGACCTCTCTACAATATTACTTTGGAATCTTACATGGTATTCTAAACTACTCAATTATATTAATCAGTATATTCTAACTTTACTAATTAAATAATTATGAACTCATTATAACTTCGATTGAAAATCAGACAACGTCGATGCTACGAGGGGACAAATCTCGTTCATATAATGTAAAATGAAAATTTCAAAAATAAAATTTTCCACTTATCCATTTTGGCAACAACATATTTTATAACTCATTTTTTGAAATAAGTGGTTGCACTCTCCTCACAAAATTCGCAGTCATGCTAACTTTTGCAACTTCCAAATAAGAAATTAATTTATAAACTCCTTTATCAGCGACATGTTGGATCTTCATCAAACTTTATCATTAAATCCAGCTCGTCGAATTTAACTATCTCAACAGGAACACATAATTGAATATTTATATGACTCTCAATGGTTCAGGGATACAACTAGCAGTGGGTTCACAATTCATTTGATTCGGGAAAACATTTATCTCTTTTACAGGCTTACCCTAATTAGATCCATTATGCGCATCAACCCCTTCATTACAAGAATATCAGAACTCAAAGTTTGATCGCACTCATGAAATCATGATAAGAGCGTCTAGTAGCATCGCTCCATGATCTCATAGGTATCACTGATAGTGCATGCAAAAAACCAATAAGTTATTGTTAATGTACAATATGGTCTTTTCATCTCATATTTCCCAATCGAATCTGCAACCATTGGAATATCGAGAGTTGCATATGAATTAGATATTGATGTGATGTATATTTGAGTAATAAGTGGCATCAGATGTGCAACTAGAGAACCACCTTCTCTAAAGCACATTTACTTCTCTAGCCAGATATCCTCAGCACTATTAACTCATCATATCACATAAGATATCAACACCAATAGATGAGCGGTGAATCCTCGACTACAATTGATTGACTCATATGTATGTCGGAGCTACACCTAATCTCACAATCTGATGACACTCGTGGAGTCAATAAACGAGTCAAAGTACACTACTAGTACATAGAGTTTCCATGTTTTCCCGCGTCTAAAGACTAATGATATACAATCATAACCGCTGACTATTCCACTCGATAAGTGATAACCACTCAGAAAACACGATGAAGAATTGTTCAACGATCCATCTCATGGTCACTCGTCCGTATAAGTGGACATCTACTAATTCATCCAAATGAAACATGGCCATTATTATTGTAGAACCCGTAAATTAGATTACGTATAAGTCATGCATAATTCTAGTATTTAAATTAAAATGATTTTATTGCATGAGTATTTAAATTCTTTTCTTTAAATTTAATTATTTTATTCAGTAGTTTAATTATTAGCTTTTCAGTTAAATAAGTGAGGCCGGACCGGAGTTGGAGTTTTAAAGATAAAAGTTAATGATAAGAAAATATTCTTAAATTTAATTTAAGTCAAAGAATAATTTATTTTATCGTAAAAGAAAGTTTAAAGGATTTAATTAATCAACTTGAGATAAGTAGTGAATAAACTATTTATGTCCAATAATTTAATTAAAAGCCTAAATTAAAATGTGTAACAAATTGGGATAAATTAATATGAGCCTATATATTCAAGAAAATATTACCCTAACATGTTAGTGGATGAATTTTAATAATTAGCCATGCATGCAAGATAATTATCATCATAAACTAATTTATTAATTCACTAAAATATTTAATGAGTAGATAAAACTCTAAAGAATTAAAATACAAGATTTAAGAAATAATTTTCCTCCCATTTTATCAAAAATTTCGGCCCCTTGATAAAAGATTTGATTCAAATTTGTCAACTCACAATTTTGGATATTTTTCCTTACCCTTTTCATAGTAGATAATTCCCTAAATTTATTCACCACTAATTAATATTTAAGAAATATTTCTACCATGTTTATCTAGCAATATTTTCCTTCTTTTTAAGTGATAAAAATCGGTCACCCCCTATTTTAAAAGATTTAATTTTTGTTTAACAACTCATCCTTTATTATTCTTCCCCTTAATCTTTTCTAGATAGATATCTTTCCCAAAATTTAAATCACCAACAATTAAATAATTAAGCACTTTTCTCTACCTTATTTTTGATTGAAATTTTCGGCCATCACCCTTGATAGACTCAAAAGATTTGGCAACTCATTCCTTGATTCACTTCCTCAATCTTTTTCTAGGAAAATATTCTCCCCACCTTTAAATCTCCAACCAATAATTTATTTAATCAATTGTTTCCCTTGTCCCTAGACCATAAAATCGACCAAATGCACCCCAAGATCCCCTCAAAATCTTTGATAAGCATTCTTGTTTCCTATCTAGCAAATAAACTAGGATAGAAAGAATATTTCCCCTTCCATTTATCTTGTACCTTCCCTATTCTCCCTAACCATTCTCTCCCCCTACTAGTCTCAAAATTTAGAGAAATTTCAGAGCAGCATTCAGTGCAAAACCGTGAGAAAGAAATAGGAGAGAAATCGAGTAGCAAGCAAGGTAGAAAAGCACTCCGTCTCCTCCGCGCCTCGTCGTCGTTTCTTTTTGTTTTCTTCAAAACAAAAACCAAGGCATGTATATGTTTTCTTTCACTCTTCAATCAAGCCATATAAGTATTTTAAAACATCATTCATCCACAATTTTATTAGTGAAAACCGAAATATGGACCACAAGTTTATTAAAATTCTGCACAGTTTTTTCGGGTGCTCTCCATGCTTCACGTTTGCTGTTGTTTTTTATGGTTCAGGTGTTGGCTCGACCCTAGGCTCCCAAAGCTGCATCTATACCTGTGCTAGGGCATGTTAGGACCATGTTGGTTCATTCGTTCAGTCCCATACATGCTGGAAACTCGCATGTGATAGCAACACTCCATAAGTGTCCCTTTTGAGTCTCGGTTTTATGGTTGCTGTCAAGGGAGAGAGTTCTTGATCTTGGCTGCCCTAGGAGACTATAGCCATGGTTAGAACACATCTCTATCATGTCTAAGACGTGACTAAGTCGCCCCTTTGAGGCTTGGTCCATGGTGGAATCGGTTTTAAATCAAAAGAAGCAAGAACAGCCCCTTCCCCTTCGGCCCCTTCGTTTACAGCAAGTGTAGTGTCGAGTTTGGGGTGT
>NC_133312.1:8374848-8481961 GCF_012295235.1 Primulina huaijiensis
AAAAAAAGATAATACCATACACCTTGATGTCTAGATTGAGCCATGGTCAATCAAATGGCCACTGGAACGACGAGAGACAACAAGCGAAGCAAACTACCCCACGCACGCAGGTTGCTTCTCGGGTGGGACTTTTCGGTTGGTTATTCGATGGTTCGAATTGTGGCTGTCCTTGGGACCTTAACCATGGTTCCAACCTTCCCTTAGGATGTTGGTAAGAGGTTCTGGTCGGTGGTTCAAGCCCCAATGCCCGGTAGCCTTGAAAACGACGCAAAGAACTCGAAGGCACAGCTGCTGTAATTTGGACAGCAAGCGTGCTGCGGTTCAGAGGCAAGTTCCGGATTCTTGGTTGGCTTTTAGCCTATGGCCTTAGACTGGACAGTGCCTCATTGAGTTAGGAAGGTCAAGTTTTTGGCCGTTTGTGATTCGGATCATTTTAGAGGTCGTACGAGAATTTACGGTGAAATAAAACAAAATGACTCTCGAAAGAGAGTTTCACGTTTTTGGCCTCCATTCACTAAATTTCGAGTACTGTAAATTTAGGAGAATTATGTCATCATTTTAGGAGTATTTTTTTATCATGACTAAACGTTGGTTCGGTGTTGGGTCGGGTTGGCTCGGAGTCATGATTAAATACTAAGTCAGTAGGCGTAATTGTCTGGTTTTTGATTCAATTACAAAGTTTGGTCAAGAAAAAAATCAATTGCATATTTTTCATGTTAGATTTAAGTCGCACCGAGCCTGAAAACGATCCAACCCGTTTGGTAAAATTAATACAGGACATTTAATTACGTTATTTAATTATATTACGTGCATAAAAATATAAATTATTCATTTTTGAGATTTATGTGATATTGCTTGTGGCCATTGTACTATTATGGGATTATTACTTCACACGGTCGCCAGTTACCGATCAGTTCAGTTTTGTACCACCCAGTATACTGTGGCATTAGTCTGATCAGACGATTAGTATTTCACCCGGTCGTCAGTTACCGGTCCCAGTTGTCAGTTACAGTTCAGTTCAGTTCAGTGCAGTTCATGGGGCCACTTGCGTAGAACATAATCTCAACAAAATTATGACATGCTATTTTATTACAGAGCTCTATTGAGCAAACAGTCACTTATGATTTTCAGCTCAGTTATGCACGTATTTATAATTATACATGATAAGATATTTACAGTTGAGTTATGCAAGTACTATAATTCCTCATGACATGATATTTTCACTTCGCATGCCATTTTCTTATTATCTATTTACTTGTTATTTACGATATATGCATGCTGAGTCTTTAGACAAACTAGACTTGATTGTTGTAGGTACTGATGATGTCGGAACCGAGGGCGGGGACCAGTGAGCCAGCTCGAGTCGGCAGTAATGGGACCCGACGACCTCATTTATCAGTTTATTTATTATTTTTGCGAAAACTCAGTTTCTTACAATGAATTATTTTAAACTGTCGTTTTGAAACATTATTTTATTTAATTAAAGAGAAAATTTTTAAATTTTTCCACAAATTTTCAAGCACGAAATTAGAGGCCTCTACAGGTAGTATCAGAGCAATGGTTCTGTAAATGGTGGCAATACTACTGACCTCGAGAAGCTCAAGAAGTCACGTCTTCGGTCTGTAATTTTTACATTCATGCATTTTATTTAAAGCCGGAATTATTTTAACTGCATGTTCTCATGAAGTATTTTTACGTTCAGATTTTAATTGTTCAGTATTTATTTACATTTAAACAAATTATGGAATTATGCATGTTGGTTACGTATGGGCTATATGTATGGAACAGTATGCCCCCTCGACGCATTCTCGAGCGCACTAGAAATGATGAGCCTCGCTGGGAGGACGAGGAGGAGCAGAGGCAAGAGAGGCATGGACCTCCACCCCCTCCACCAGATATGAATGCCCAGATGTTAGCTGGGATGACTTAGTTCTTCGCACAGTTTGCGGGGAACAATGCTGTGGCGACCAGGCCGACAGGGCCTGAGGCTGTCTACGAGAGATTCATGAAGATGCGTCCTAAGGAGTTTTCAGGGACGACGGACCCCATGGTTGCCGAGAGCTGGATCAAGTCCCTCGAGGTTATCTTCGAGTTTATGGAGCTTGGAGATGCAGACAGAGTTCAATGTGCCACATATTTATTCGGAGGAGATGCCCGCTTATGGTGGGAAGGAGCATCAGTAGCCCTGAACTTGGCTACACTGAGTTGGGCGCGTTTCACGGAGGTGTTCTACTCCAAATATTTTACTGAGGAAGTGCGCACCCGGTTGACCACGAAATTCATGAGCCTGAGGCAGGGTGATCTGACTGTTACGGAGTTCATCCGTAAGTTTGAGAGGGGTTGTCATTTTGTGCCCCTGATCGCGAATGATGCTAAAGCGAAATTGATGCATTTCTTGGTGGGTCTACGGCCGATCTTGCGCCGTGATGTTACGGTGTCCGACCCTACTACTTATGAGGTCGCTGTCTCCAGAGCTCTAGCTGCAGAGCAGGATCAGCGTGATATCGAGAGAGACCGCCAGGGCAAGCGCCCAGTCCAGGTACCACACCGCCCTCCTCCTCAGCAGCATTAGCAGCCGAATAAGAGGCCTTTCCATGGCTCGCCCAGAAACAAAGGCCACCAGCAGCAGCAGCAGCAGCGGGGACGCGCAGTCCCTAAGCCTATTGAGCTTCCAATGTCCTAAATGCTCACGCCGCCATCCTGGAGTATGTATGTATGGCTCTGGGAAGTGTTACAAGTGCGGTAGCCCAAACCACGTGCTACCGCAGTGCCCTCAGAGGAATCTGCCTACCCAAGGCAGGGTATTTGCTCTTCATGCAGAGGAGACGAACCCCGATACTGTGCTTATGACAGGTACCTTTAAGCTTTAAATTTATATTGGGGATTTAATGTTTTAGGTTGAGATTTTGAACCTAGAATTGCGATAGGGTTGCATGCTCTACTCAGTATTATTTTTGGGAATTTAATTTAGAAGAACTTTGGCCTTTGCATGTCTATAAGTTATTTTTATGATTATTGGGTTCAGCCTAGTGTTCTAACCTTTCAGGGAGAATTTTCATAGCTGGCTCAGCTACAAAAGCCCTGATAGATTCAGGGGCTACTCACTCATTTATTTTTGAGGTCTTTGCGAATTTTCTCAAAGTTAAGACCGTTGGGCTAGGTGTAGCCTACTCAGTGGTACTGCCTTCGGGAGATGAGATGGCAGCCACCAATGTGATCCGAGACATAGATCTGGAGCTTGATGGCACCCTTGTTTCTGCGGATCTGATTGTCCTGCCGATGCCAAAGTTCGACATCATATTAGGCATGGATTGGCTATTGCGGAACCTAGTGTTGATAGACTTCCAGCGGAGATCTGTTCTAGTCCGACCGCCTGGGATGACACGGTTCTTATTTGAGTCGGACAGGTACTTTCCCTTACCGCGCATTAATCCTTATGTCCAGGCTAGGAAGCTCATGCATAGAGGGTTTGGAGCGTCTTTAGTAACTTTTATATCTGTTCCCGAGGCACCCAGTCTGTCAGCCTCAGATGTCCCAGTTGTCAGAGATTTTCTAGACGTTTTTCCGGAAGACGTCTCTGGTATGCCACCTGAGCGAGAGGTGGAGTTTTCCATTGAGCTTATGCCAGGTACGGTTATGATCTCAAAAGCACCGTACCGACTAGCCCCGACAGAGATGGCAGAGCTTAAGAAGCAGATTCAGGAACTTCTTGACAAGGAGTTCATTCGCCCTAGTTTTTCTCCATGGGTAGCGCCAGTCTTGTTTGTGAAGAAGAAGGATGGATCCATGAGACTCTGCATCGATTACCGGGAGTTGAACAGGGTTACAGTGAAGAATAAATACCCACTTCCGAGGATTGAAAATCTATTTGACCAGTTGCAGGGAGCTTTGGTATTCTTCAAGATTGATCTGCGTTCCGGTTATCACCAGTTGAGGGTGAAAGACGCTGATGTTTCCAAGACTGCTTTAGGACTCGTTATGGCCACTACGAGTTCCTTGTGATGCCATTCGGTCTGACGAATGCGCCAGTGATCTTCATGGATCTAATGAATCGCGTATTTCAGCCGTATCTTGATCAGTTTGTGATAGTGTTAATAGACGACATTCTCGTCTACTCGAAGAATCAAGAGGATCACAGCAGACATCTGACCATAGTGTCGCAGACCTTGCAGAAGCACAAGTTATTAACAAAGTTCAGTAAGTGCGAATTATGGTTGAAGAAGGTGGCGTTCTTAGGCCGCATTGTTTCTAGCAGTGGTATCAAAGTAGACCCAGCAAAAGTTGCAGCAGTCAGAGATTGGGTTGTACCACAAAATGCATCTGAGATTTGCAGTTTTCTTGGCTTAGCAGGATATTACCGGAAGTTTATTCAGGGATTCTCATCTATCACAGTTCCACTTACAGCTTTGACCGAGAAGAATGTGAAATTTGTGTGGAGCGATGATTGTCAGAAGAGCTTCGATAATTTGAAGCAAGCTCTTATCTCAGCACCAGTTTTGGACATGCCATCAGGGCCCGGTGAGTTTGTTCTATATACCGATGCTTCAAAGCTCGGTCTTGGCGCAGTATTGATGCAGCATGGGAAGGTGATAGCATATGCTTCTCGTCAGTTGAAGACTCATGAGAAGAATTACCCTACCCATGATCTATAGTTGGCAGCCGTTGAATTTGCTTTGAAGATCTGGAGGCATTATTTGTACGGAGAGAAGTGCCAGATCTTTACCGACCATAAGAGCCTCAAGTACTTCTTTAAGCATAAAGAGCTGAATATGCGTCAGAGGCGTTAGTTGGAGCTTGTGAAAGACTATGATTGTGACATTAGCTACCACCCGGGTAAAGCTAATGTAGTTGCGGATGCACTGAGCAGGAAAGTTGCAATGATGGCCCATTTGACGATTCAGAGACCTCTTCAGTCTGAGATGCAGAGGTTTGACCTAGAGGAATATCCTCGAGGTAGAGTTCCCCGTCTATCTACCTTGACTATTCAGTCCTCTCTCCTAGACCGTATTCGCAGTGGTTAGTCAGCAGATGAGCAGTTGGCAAAGTGGAAGCAGAGAGATGAGGCCAAGGGCAGTTGTAAAGGCCTAATAATCCGTATTTGAAAATTTGCGGAAAAATTTAAAATTTTCTTTTAAACTAAATAAAATATCCAGTTCATAAAATAAACTGTTGAATAACGTGTCATGTTTAAAAATAGCAGCGGAAGAAATTAATGTTGTAAAAATAACTCTAAAAATTTATCCAACGGTAGATAAAAATGTTTGAGCGATAACAACAATAAATAATAAATGCTGAAAATGAGGTCCTCGGGTCCCACTACTGCCGACTCGAGCTGGCTCACTGATCCCCGCCCTCGGTCCCGACATCAACAGTACCTACAACAATCAAGTCTAGTGAGCCTAAAGACTCAGCATGCATATATCGTAAATAACAAGTAAATAAATAATAAAATCGCATGCAAGTGAAAATTTCCTGTATTGAGGTGTAACGTAAAATATCATTTCATTGGTAATTATAGTACGTGCATAACTGAACTGAAAATATCATAGTGAAAATGGTTGCTCCTTGGAGCCCTGTAATGAAATAACTTGTAATAATTTTCTGGTGAGATTATGGTCTACGCAAGTGGTCCCTGAACTGAGCTGAACTGAACTGACCGGTAACTGGCGACCGGGCCGGTAACTGACGACCGGACTTAATAATGTATGTCTGATCAGACTACTGCCACAGTATACTGGGTGAAACAACTGAACTGACCGGTAACTGGCGACCGGGCCGGTAACTGGCGACCGGACTTAAGCATGATAGTAAAGTGACCACAAGCAATATCGCATAAATCTCAAAATGAATATTTTTTTCACGTAATATAATTAAATAACATAATTGAATATGAACAATTTCGATTTTCTTGCATTAAAATCATGTACTTGCAATATTTAAAAATACATGTACTTGCGATATTTAAAAATACCTATATGGCTTGATTGAAGAGTGAAAGAAGATATAAACATGCCTTGGTTTGTTTTGACAGAAAACAAACGAAATAACGACGCGACGCGGCGGAGACGGAGTGCTCTTCACTTTCTTACTTTTTCTCTCTTAATTCCTTTAAACCAAACATGTACCATAATTATTATAATAGCTTAAAAATCGTAAACGTGCTGCATGAACATTTAAAAATATCATGATTTGTGCTCAGGGCGCTGCCAGGACCAAAATCTCACCCTGGGTGCAAAATGACCATTTTGCCCCTAGAAACCCAAAAATTATCGTTTCAACCCTGGACTTCTAAAATTAACCCGAAGCTTACCAAACTCCTTAAAATTTCCCAAAACATATTTAAAAGCATTCTTAGGCGTAAACTCGAGCCCATTTTACAACTTAACCAATTCTTTTTAAAACTTAGCTCAGGGTCTAGGTTTTAATCCGAATCTAGCCGAAACTTAACCAAAATTTTACCAACTTTTTACCACCCTTTCTAAACACTTAAAAGGCTCTAAAACCACTGAGCCAGCCCCCTTAGACCTTCGAACAAGACCCTGAACATCTGCTGGAAATTCCAGCAAGCCATCGTCCAACTCTAGCCTTGACCCTAGCATGCTTCTACCGACTTCATGCTTAAACCGACTCAAACCGGACCCGAACCAGGCCCTAGACTTAACCCTTAGACATAACTTAAGACCATGGTTAAGCCCTTTTTAACTCAGAACCAGCGCCTAAGCCCCAAAAATTCAGAAACATGACAGCAGCTACAAGTGACTCAAACTGTGCAGTTTTCATGTTTCTGGTTGTACAGCTTTCTCCAGCCAACCAAGCCACGAGCCACCTTAATTAGACTCATCCTAGGACCCTTAGAGACTTCCTAAACCATAGCCAAAAGCCCTAGACCAACCCATGTGCAGAATCGAACAACGAAACCCAAACTTCCGATCTTGTACTCAAACACCACAATGGCTACTATCCCGAGCGTTTCCCCTTCGAGCTTGGAAAAACCGAGACTCCCTTATTCATTTGCCCTTACACACGACACATACAACCCTTTGCATCATGCATTTAGCAGCCCCTTGCACAAATACTAACAAGAAACGTGAGTTGGATGAAGAAGGTGCAAGAACTATGAACAAAACCGAAGCCTTCCTACGTTATATGCAAGATCAAGAATTTTATGCAAATAAACCCACGTAACAGCAAGTATCTAGCATGTATGATGCAGAAATAAAAGTACAATGCGTGCCTGAAGATGTTTCACGCAAGAATAACGAAGATCGAACGCACCGGGGAATTGTTTGATGCAAGAACAAGTGAAAACCAAGCACATTGAGAAACTCCTAGCTGAAACCGATAGAATTCTGAATGGGAGGGATGAGTGTCGGCTGATTCAATTATTGGTGTAGGGTAGGTTTAGTTTAAATGATGTATAAGTGCTTAATTAAATAGTAAACAAATACTTAATGGGTTTTAAATTGTTAATTAAGAGTTTAAAAAGAATTTTAAGTCCAACAAGGTTAAAAATAGGCCCATTAAATTCAAACACACCCGCGCACAATATTTCGTGTTGGAAAGTTTTTTTTTTTGAAAATAATAGCCGAACACTCAAAAAGTCCCCCGATTCGATAAAAAATTACGTATTGGATAAAATAAAATCATACAGGTAAAAATACCCAATGAAATCTTTTTTTTTTTTTTTGAAAAATGCAATTAAAAACACCTTAAATTAATTAATAAAAATAAACCGTGTAATAAAATAATTTTTCTGATAATTCTCCGGTCTCCGTTCCTTGTTCGATCGCGAAATACAACTAAAAAAATCATTAATGCATGAACCTTTAAAATTTCGTGAAATAAATTCTATCATGAATTATGCATAAAAATAATTAAACACATAATTTATGAAATAAACATGCATTAAATGCTTTAAAACAAATTAATAAAATACCAAAGAAATTTAATAATTTGCATGCATGTAGTTCACGTGGACTTTCAGATTTTCGGGACGTTACAATCTACCCCCCTTAAATTGAATTTCGTCCCCGAAATTCTCTTATTCTCAATTCACAAAAAGTTTAGACTCTTAATTCTAGTATCCCAATAATTCACGCTTCCGCTGCGCTATTCTCATAAAATAAGTGTTAAGTTGTCCTTACGTCTCCTCAATCCTAATTATTTTGCCTATTGAAATCCTTATTTGCGAAGCGCAACCTAGAACGACTTATGGCGACTTAGTTCTATTCTACTCAGGCCTCGAATTCTGACTTTTCTCAAACTTCCCAATATTAGAAATGGCAGCCCGAATTTTATTGCGTCTTACTTTTATTCTATTGTATCCGTAATGTTCATTGATCTATTACATTTGTATTTATGCAGTTCACCTTAAGAAACTTAAGCACCAAAATTTACTGATCGATTCATATCCTTGATATTACACTCAAAATTTAAACTTTATTTCAACCCCCCAATAATATTAGCCGAAGATCCTTGAATCGAATCTTTATCTTACGACATCAAACTTTCGTAACTTAACTATATACAAGTACATCCCCAATATAAATTATTGCAAATCTTAATCCTGATCGGGAAACTCTAATCCATAAAACTCAAATATACAATATCGATCTTCTATCTATATTTTAAAGCCCTTCAAGTCCCAATTACATGCTTAAACTATTTCTTTTCCAATTACAATATAGTGTTGAGGCCTAAAACTCTTAGACTTTCCTCCTTGAAATGAATGTCGCATTCTTAAGCATCCCTAATGCTTAATTAATATTAGCGTATAAAACTTAATAAGTTATCCCATGGTAGCATTAGACTAATTTTAATAAATTACTTTACTAATAACCCATAGAGTTCTAGAATTTCCATATCAAGATTTTAGATTTCTTACTTGATAAAAATCTTAATATTCATTCATTGATAACTTATGTTGACTACAACTAATTTTTTTTTTTTTTTATTTCATCCAAAATTCCGTATGAACAAATATCCCATAAATTTGAAATTCAAACTTACCTAATCCAAATAGCTTTGGATAAAATAATTCCAATACACATATCCGTTTAGCCCCAAGTTTCTTAATGACTTTCAAAATTCCTCAAGATAATGTGTCTACCTCACCTCTTACATGCGTCTATCAAATATCTTAACCATAAATCACGTCCAACTTTCTAGAAAAATTAAATTCCAACAATGTATAATTTTAACTCTTAAGATCACGATTAAAAATTATGATACATCAACTTAAGTTCCCAAAAGTTTGTTAGATCCATGTCTACTCTTATAACTTAACTAACTGATCAACTTCACTTTAAATTGTCATCACTTTAAATTCTTAATTTGCCACAACATTATTTCACTAACACTTAAATTTTCAAGCCCAAGATTGATTCATCCTACAGTGTTCTTGATTACCATTTCTTATAACATTATAACCCAGATATCTCAAGGTTCCAAAAATCCCTTCAAATCTAAATCAGCAAGAATTCCGATCATTTAAACATTCGCTTCTCACTTACTGCTAAACAAATCCCCCACATTTCTTAAAAATTGCAAATTTAGTTCTTACTTTTCTCGAGTATTATCCGATTTGTCCTTAATGTGAAGAATCCAACAATTACTCATAATCTCTTGGCGTTCCTAATCCCACCTCATAGGTTTCTCGTACATAAAGTTTAATAATTTTTAAGCTTATTAAACCCAAAATCAATTCCCATGACCTCGAAAAATTACTGATTTAACCCAAGTGTTCCTCAAAAGTTCGATTAAATCTTCAAAATTTCGAAATTTGCAAATTGGCACTTAAAGTTCTCGATAAATTACATTTTGGCCCTACAACAATACAAAATTTTCATTTTTGTCCCCATAAGAGTTATGATTTTAGCCTCATTAAACCTTACAATTCTCTAAACTCATAATTCAATCCCAAAATTTGGTAAATTCGAAAATAGTCCCTTAGAATTTTATTTTTTTGCACTTAGGTCCTCAAATTATTGGTTATTACAATTAGGTCCATAAAATTCTCAATTCGTGCAATTCAATCTTTAAATCCAACTATGTAGAGCATGCATCCTAAATAAATTCTCATAATCAATCTTACATTTTCATATATACTTAAAATCCTCAAATTGTAAATTTATAATCATAAAGATGGTCGTAGTCTTCGAATCGTTATTGCTTATCTAAAATCCTCAAAAATTTACTCGACTAGCAACCGCAAACCATCAATAATTTATTAGAAATTCTACAAGTCCCAAACGCATTCATAATTTTCAAGATTAACTTATGACCCATAAGGAGGATATCGGTACTACTGACCTAAAAATTAATGTAGTCAAATCATTTTTCAACTTCTCCTAAAGCCCAATATTCGAATTTTTAGACATTTCCAATTCCAACGTAACCAACATGAATAATTACATTATTTTTTAAATTTAAATAAATACTGCATAACCAAAATCTGAACGTAAAAGATTTCATTAAAACCTGCTGTTAAAATATTTCATGCTTTAAATAAAATCCGAAAATGTAAAACTTACAGACCGAAGACGTGACTTCGTGAGCTTCTCTAGGTCAGTAGTAGTGCAACCCTATACAGAATCATTGCTCTGATACCAGCTGTAGAGGCCTCTTAATCCTTACTTGAAAATTTGCGAAAAAATTTAAAATTTTCTTTTAAACGAAATGAAATATCCAGTTCATAAAATAAACTGTTAAATAATGTATCATGTTTAAAAATAGCAGCGGAAGAAATTAATGTTGTAAAAATAACTCTAAAAATTTATCCAACGGTAGATAAAAATGTTTGAGCGATAACAACAATAAATAATAAATGCTGAAAATGAGGTCCTCGGGTCCCACTACTGCCGACCCGAGCTGGCTCACTAATCCCCGCCCTCGGTCCCGACATCATCAGTACCTACAACAATCAAGACTAGTGAGTATAAAGACTCAGCATGCATATATCGTAAATAACAAGTAAATAATTAATAAAGTCGCATGAAGTTAAAATTTCCTGTAATGAGGTGTAACGTAAAATATCATTNAATAAATGCTGAAAATGAGGTCCTCGGGTCCCACTACTGCCGACTCGAGCTGGCTCACTGATCCCCGCCCTCGGTCCCGACATCATCAGTACCTACAACAATCAAGTCTAGTGAGCCTAAAGACTCAGCATGCATATATCGTAAATAACAAGTAAATAAATAATAAAGTCGCATGCAAGTGAAAATTTCCTGTATTGAGGTGTAACGTAAAATATCATTTCAATGGTAATTATAGTACGTGCATAACTGAACTGAAAATATCATAGTGAAAATGGTTGCTCCTTGGAGCCCTGTAATGAAATAACTTGTAATAATTTTCTGGTGAGATTATGGTCTACGCAAGTGGTCCCTGAACTGAGCTGAACTGAACTGACCGGTAACTGGCGACCGGGCCGGTAACTGACGACCGGACTTAATAATGTATGTCTGATCAGACTACTGCCACAGTATACTGGGTGAAACAACTGAACTGACCGGTAACTGGCGACCGGGCCGGTAACTGGCGACCGGACTTAAGCATGATAGTAAAGTGACCACAAGCAATATCGCATAAATCTCAAAATGAATATTTTTTTCACGTAATATAATTAAATAACATAATTGAATATGAACAATTTCGATTTTCTTGCATTAAAATCATGTACTTGCAATATTTAAAAATACATGTACTTGCGATATTTAAAAATACCTATATGGCTTGATTGAAGAGTGAAAGAAGATATAAACATGCCTTGGTTTGTTTTGACAGAAAACAAACGAAATAACGACGCGACGCGGCGGAGACGGAGTGCTCTTCACTTTCTTACTTTTTCTCTCTTAATTCCTTTAAACCAAACATGTACCATAATTATTATAATAGCTTAAAAATCGTAAACGTGCTGCATGAACATTTAAAAATATCATGATTTGTGCTCAGGGCGCTGCCAGGACCAAAATCTCACCCTGGGTGCAAAATGACCATTTTGCCCCTAGAAACCCAAAAATTATCGTTTCAACCCTGGACTTCTAAAATTAACCCGAAGCTTACCAAACTCCTTAAAATTTCCCAAAACATATTTAAAAGCATTCTTAGGCGTAAACTCGAGCCCATTTTACAACTTAACCAATTCTTTTTAAAACTTAGCTCAGGGTCTAGGTTTTAATCCGAATCTAGCCGAAACTTAACCAAAATTTTACCAACTTTTTACCACCCTTTCTAAACACTTAAAAGGCTCTAAAACCACTGAGCCAGCCCCCTTAGACCTTCGAACAAGACCCTGAACATCTGCTGGAAATTCCAGCAAGCCATCGTCCAACTCTAGCCTTGACCCTAGCATGCTTCTACCGACTTCATGCTTAAACCGACTCAAACCGGACCCGAACCAGGCCCTAGACTTAACCCTTAGACATAACTTAAGACCATGGTTAAGCCCTTTTTAACTCAGAACCAGCGCCTAAGCCCCAAAAATTCAGAAACATGACAGCAGCTACAAGTGACTCAAACTGTGCAGTTTTCATGTTTCTGGTTGTACAGCTTTCTCCAGCCAACCAAGCCACGAGCCACCTTAATTAGACTCATCCTAGGACCCTTAGAGACTTCCTAAACCATAGCCAAAAGCCCTAGACCAACCCATGTGCAGAATCGAACAACGAAACCCAAACTTCCGATCTTGTACTCAAACACCACAATGGCTACTATCCCGAGCGTTTCCCCTTCGAGCTTGGAAAAACCGAGACTCCCTTATTCATTTGCCCTTACACACGACACATACAACCCTTTGCATCATGCATTTAGCAGCCCCTTGCACAAATACTAACAAGAAACGTGAGTTGGATGAAGAAGGTGCAAGAACTATGAACAAAACCGAAGCCTTCCTACGTTATATGCAAGATCAAGAATTTTATGCAAATAAACCCACGTAACAGCAAGTATCTAGCATGTATGATGCAGAAATAAAAGTACAATGCGTGCCTGAAGATGTTTCACGCAAGAATAACGAAGATCGAACGCACCGGGGAATTGTTTGATGCAAGAACAAGTGAAAACCAAGCACATTGAGAAACTCCTAGCTGAAACCGATAGAATTCTGAATGGGAGGGATGAGTGTCGGCTGATTCAATTATTGGTGTAGGGTAGGTTTAGTTTAAATGATGTATAAGTGCTTAATTAAATAGTAAACAAATACTTAATGGGTTTTAAATTGTTAATTAAGAGTTTAAAAAGAATTTTAAGTCCAATAAGGTTAAAAATAGGCCCATTAAATTCAAACACACCCGCGCACAATATTTCGTGTTGGAAAGTTTTTTTTTTTGAAAATAATAGCCGAACACTCAAAAAGTCCCCCGATTCGATAAAAAATTACGTACTGGATAAAATAAAATCATACAGGTAAAAATACCCAATGAAATCCTTTTTTTTTTTTTTTGAAAAATGCAATTAAAAACACCTTAAATTAATTAATAAAAATAAACAGTGTAATAAAATAATTTTTCTGATAATTCTCCGGTCTCCGTTCCTTGTTCGATCGCAAAATACAACTAAAAAAATCATTAATGCATGAACCTTTAAAATTTCGTGAAATAAATTCTATCATGAATTATGCATAAAAATAATTAAACACATAATTTATGAAATAAACATGCATTAAATGCTTTAAAACAAATTAATAAAATACCAAAGAAATTTAATAATTTGCATGCATGTAGTTCACGTGGACTTTCAGATTTTCGGGACGTTACAGCAGTGGCTTGTATTCAGTTAGTGACGGTATTGTGAGATACCGAGACATGATATGGGTTCCTAGCAGTGATTTCATTCGAGCGGATATTCTATCAGAGGCCCATATGTCACCGTACTCTATTCACCTTGGGAGTACGAAGATGTACAAAGATCTGCAGTTATTATATTGGAGACCAGGAATGAAGAAGGACATCAGACGGTTTGTATCCGAGTGTCTTACTTGTCAGTTAGAGAAGGCAGAGCATCAGAGGCAAGCAGGTTTGCTCAAGCCTCTTCCTATTCCCGAGTGGAAGTGGGAGAATGTTACCATGGACTTCGTGACCGGTTTAACGAAGTCAATCAGAGTATCAAATGCTATCTAATTGATTGTTGATCGTCTTACCAAATCAGCGCACTTCTTGCCTATTAAGACGACTTTCACCATGATTCAGTATGCAGAGTTGTATATCCGGGAGATAGTCCGACTTCATGGTATTCCAGTTTCTATTGTATCTGACAGAGACCCAGATTTACTTCCTCATTTTGGAAGAGTTTGCATTCGACGATGGGTACGAAATTGTTTTTTAGCACAGCTTTCCATCCTCAGACAGATGGGCAGTCAGAGCGAGTTATTCAGATATTGGAGGATCTTCCCCGTGCTTGTGTTCTTGATTTTTCAGGGAGTTGGGAGTCCAACTTGCCATTAGTGGAGTTCACCTATAACAACAGCTTTCAGTCGTCTATAGGAATGGCTCCTTAAGAAGCATTGTATGGTCGCAAGTGTAGATCTCCTCATTGGGATGAGGTAGGAGAAAGAGCAGAGTTGGGCCCAGAGATTATTCAGCAGACTGTCGATGTAGTAGCCCAGATCCGTGACAGGATGAGGACTGCTCAGAGTCGTCAGAAGTGTTATGCGGACCAGCGGAGGAGAGATTTAGAGTTCGCCGTGGGCGACCATGTCTTTGTGAAAGTGGCACCTATGAAGAGTGTCATGCGATTGGGGAAGAAAGGGAAGCTCAGTCTGAGATTCATTGGACCATTTGAGATCCTTGACAGAGTTGGGACGCTAGCTTATCGTGTTGCTCTTCCGCCGAATCTGGCCGGAGTACACAATGTGTTCCACGTCTATATGCTGAGGAAGTATAAGGAAAATCCTTTGCATGTCCTGAACTTTGAGTCGTTGCAACTTACTCCGAACCTGTCTTATGAGGAGAGACCAGTGCAGATCCTAGACAGACAGGAGAAGAAGTTTCGGAACAAGCTGGTTAAGTGAGTTAAAGTCAAGTGGCTTAACCATTCAGAGGAGGAAGCTACGTGAGAGTCTGAGCCAGAGATGAGGAGTCGGTATCCGGAACTATTCAGTGAGTTTTAATTTCGAGAACGAAATTTCTTTTAAGGGGGGAAGGATTGTAGAACCCGTAAATTAGACTACGTATAAACCATGCATAATTCTAGTATTTAAATTAAAATGATTTTATTACATGAGTATTTAAATTCTTTTCTTTAAATTTGATTATTTTATGCAGTAGTTTAATTATTAGCTTTTCAGTTAAATAAGTGAGGCCGGAACGGAGTTGGAGTTTTAAAGATAAAAGTTAATGATAAGAAAATATTCCTAAATTTAATTAAAGTCAAAGACTATTTTATTTTAATGTAAAAGAAAGTTTAAAGGATTTAATTAATCAACATGAGATAAGTAGTGAATAAACTCTTTATGTCCAATAATTTAATTAAAAGCCTAAATTAAAATGTGTAACCAATTGAGATAAATTAATATGAGCCTAATATATTCAAAAAAATATTACCCTAACATGTTAGTGGATGAATTTTAATAATTAGCCATGCATGCAAGATAATTACCATCATAAACTAATTTATTAATTCACTAAAATATTTAATGAGTAGATAAAACTCTAAAGAATTAAAATACAAGATTTAAGAAATAATTTTCCTCCCATTTTATCAAAAATTTCGCCCCCTTGATAAAAGATTTGATTCAAATTTGTCAACTCACAATTTTGGATATTTTTCTTTACCCTTTTCATGGTAGATAATTCAATAAATTTTATTCACCACTAATTAATATTTAAGCAATATTTCTACCATGTTTATCTAGCAATATTTCCCTTCTTTTTAAGTGATAAAAATCGGCCACCCCCTATTTTAAAAGATTAAATTTTTGTTTAACAACTCATCCTTTATTATTCTTCCCCTTAATCTTTTCTAGGTAGATATATTTCCCAACTTTTAAATCACCAACAATTAAATAATTAAGCACTTTTTCCTACCTTATTTTTGATTGAAATTTTCGGCCATCACCCTTGATAGACTCAAAAGATTTGGCAACTCATTCCTTGATTCACTTCCTCAATCTTTTTCTAGGAAAATATTCTCCCCACCTTTAATTCTCCAACCAATAATTTATTTAAGCTATTGTTTCCCTTGTCCCTAGACCATAAAATCGACCAAATGCACCCCAAGATCCACTCAAAATCTTTGATAAGCATTCTTGTTCCCTATCTAGCAAATAAACTAGGATAGAAAGAATATTTCCCCTTCCATTTATCTTGTACCTTCCCTATTCTCCCTAACCATTCTCTCCCCCTCCTAGTCACGAAATTTAGAGAAATTTCAGAGCATTATTCAGTGCAAAACCGTGAGAAAGAAATAGGAGAGAAATCGAGTAGCAAGCAAGGTAGAAAAGCGCTCCGTCTCCTCCGCGCCGCGTCGTCGTTTCTTTTTGTTTTCTTCAAAACAAAAACCAAGACATGTATATGTTTTCTTTCACTCTTCAATCAAGCCATATAAGTATTTTAAAACATCATTCATCCACGATTTTATTAGTGAAAACCGAAATATGGACCACAAGTTTATTAAAATTCAGCACAGATTTTTCGGGTGCTCTCCATGCTTCACGTTTGCTGTTGTTTTTGATGGTCCAGGTGTTGGCTCGACCCTAGGCTCCCAAAGCTGCATCTAGACCTGTGCTAGGACATGTTAGGACCATGTTGGTTCATTCGTTCAGCCCCATATACGCTGGAAACTCGCATGTGACAGCAACACTCCATAAGTCTCCCTTTTGAGTCTCGGTTTTATGGTTGCTGTCAAGGGAGAGAGTTCTTGATCTTGGCTGTCCTAGGGGCCTATATCCATGGTTAGAACACATCCCTATCATGTCTAAGAAGTGACCAAGTCGCCCCTTTGAGGCTTGGTCCATGGTGGAATCGGTTTTAAATCAAAAGAAGCAAGAACAGCCCCTTCCCCTTCGGCCCCTTCGTTTACAGCAAGTGTAGTGTCGAGTTTGGGGTGTGGTGTGGATCTTGGTTGGATTTTTAGCCCTTAGCCACGGTTCATACCATACACCTTGATGTCTATATTGAGCCATGGTCAATCAAATGGCCACTGGAACGATGCGAGACAACAAGCAAAGCAAACTACCCCACGCACGCAGGTTGCTTCTTGGGTGGGAGTTTTCGGTTCGTTATTGGATGGTTCGAATTGTGGCTGGCCCTGGGCCCTTAGCCATGGTTCCAACCTTCCCTTAGGATGTTGGTAAGAGGTTCTGGTCGGTGGTTCAAGCCCCAATGGCCGGTAGCCTTGACAGCTGCTGTAATTTGGACAACAAGCGTGCTGCGGTTCAGAGGCAAGTTCCGGGAACTTGGTTGGCTTTTAGCCTATGGCCTTGGACTGGACAGTGCCTCATCAAGTTAAGAAGGTCAAATTTTTGGCCGTTTGTGATTCGGATCATTTTAGAGGTCGTACGAGAATTTACGGTGCAATGTACCAAAATGACTCTCGAAAGAGCGTTTCACGTTTTTGGCCTCCATTCACTAAATTTCGAGTACTGTAAATTTAGGAGCATTCTTTCATCATTTTAGGAGTATTTTTTTATCATGACTAAACGTTGGTTCGGTGTTGGGTCGGTTTGGCTCGAAGTCATGATTAAATACTAAGTCAGTAGGCGTAATTGTCTCGTTTTTGGATTCAATTACAAAGTTTGGTCACGAAAAAATCAATTGCATATTTTTCATGTTAGATTTAAGTCGCGACGAGCCTGAGAACGATCCAACCCATTTGGTAAAATTAATACAGGACATTTAATTACGTTATTTAATTATATTACGTGCATAAAAATAGAAATTATTCATTTTTGAGATTTATGTGATATTGCTTGTGGCCATTGTACTATTATGGGACTATTACTTCACCCGTTCGCCAGTTACCGGTCAGTTCAGTTTTGTACCACCCAGTATACTGTGGCATTAGTCTGATCAGACGATTAGTATTTCACCCGGTCGTCAGTTTCCGGTCAGTTCAGTGCAGTTCATGGGGCCACTTGCGTAGAACATAATCTCAACAAAATTATGACAGGCTATTTTATTACAGAACTCTATTGAGCAAACAGTCACTTATGATTTTCAGTTCAGTTATGTACGTATTTATAATTATACGTGATAAGATATTTACAGTTCAGTTATGCAAGTACTATAATTCCTCATGACATGATATTTTCACTTCATGCCATTTTTGTAGAGGCCTCTAAATACGTACTTGAAAATTTGCGAAAAATTTAAAAATTTTCTTCTTAATAGATTAAAATGCCTCATTCATAAATAAATAACTGATAAAAGTTTAATCATTCAAAATAACAGTGGAAATAATTGTTTGTTTGCTGAATAATAATTAAAAATTAATTCAACAACGATGCAAATGTTTGAGCCAAAATAGTAAATGCTAAAAATGAGGTCCTCGGGTTCCACTACTGCCGACCCAAGCTAGCTCACTGGTCTCCGCCCTCGGCCCCGACATCATCGGTACCTACAACAATCAAGTCTAGTCTAAAGACTCAGCATGCATATATCCTAAATAACAAGTAATAGATAATAATAAAATTTCATGCGAAGTGAAAATATCATGTCATGAGTAATTATAGTATTTGCATAACTGAACTGTAAATATCTTATCATGGATAATTATAAATACGTGCATAACTGAACTGAAAATCATAAGTTGACTGTTAGCCCAATAGAGCTATGTAATAAAATAGCATGGATGATAATTTTGTTGAGATTATGTTCTACGCAAGTGGCCCCATGAACTGCACTGGACTGAACTGACTAGTAACTGACGACCGAGACCGTTAACTGACGACCGGGTGAAATACTAATCATCTGATCAGACTAATGCCACAGTATACTGGGTGGTACAAAACTGAACTGACCGGTAACTGGCGACCGGGTGAAGTAATAATCCCACAATAGTACAATGGCCACAAGCAATATCACATAAATCTCAAAAATGAAAATTTCTATTTTTATGCACGTAATATAATTAAATAACGTAACTAAATATCCTGTATTAATTTTACCAAATGGGTTGGATCGTTCCCAAGCTCGCTGTGACTTAAATCTAACATGAAAAATATGCAATTGATTTTTTTCTTGACCAAACTTTGTAATTGAATCCAAAAACGAGACAATTACGCCCACTGTCTTAGTATTTAATCATGACTCCGAGCCAACCCGAACCAACACCGAACCAACATTTAATCATGATTAAAATACTCTTAAAAATGATGAAATAATGCTCCTAAATTTACAGTACTCGAAATTTAGTGAATGGAGGCCAAAAACGTGAAACGCTCTTTCGAGAGTCACTTTGGCACATTGCACCATAAATTCTCGTACGACCTCTAAAATGATCCGAATCACAAACGGACAAAAAAATGACCTACCTAACTTGGTGAGGCACTGTCCAGTCCAAGGCCATAGGCTAAAAGCCAACCAAGAACTCGAAACACACCTCTGAACCGCAGCATAACTTGCTGTCACAAAAATACAGCAGCTGTGTTAGCGTTTCCTTGCGTCGTTGGCGAGGCTAATGGCCATTGGGGCTTGAACCACCGACCAGAGCCTCTTCCCAACATCCCAAAGTGTGGTTTGGACCATGGCTAAGGGTCCTAGGCCAGCCACAATCTAAGCAACACCATAAACGTTACCCTGCTGCCACCCGAGGGCCAAGCTGCACGCATGGGGGCACCTCGCTTGTTTGCTGTCACACGCCAGATCCAATGGCTATGAGGTTAACCACGGTCCGTGCTAGACATGCTAAGGTGTTGTATGAGTCATGGCTAAGGGCTAGAAGCCAACCACAACCCAGCCAAACCCTCAGAACCGAAACACAACGCAGGCAGAAAATAAAGGGATCGAGGGGCTGTTCTTGTTTTTGTGTTAGAAACTGATGCAACCATGGACCCAGCCTGGAAAGGCCGACTTGGTCACGACTTAGACATAACAAGGAGATGTTCTATCCATGGCTACAGCCCCTAGGGCAGCCAAGATCAGAAACATCACCCTTGGACAAGAAGCATGCACATCGGGACACACAAATGGCATAATGGGGAGTTGCTGTCATTTCTGAATTTCCAGCGGGTATGGGGCTTGAAGGAATGGACCAATATGATCCTAATATATCCTAGTACATGTCTAGATGCAGCCTTGGGATCCTAGGGTCGAGGCAACCACCTGAAACCATCAAACAAACAGAAACGTGAAGCATGAAGGAAAACAGAAAATTCTGCACATGCATTTTTGAAAATGTCCCTCATGTATTTCGGTTTTCTTGCAATAAATTCATGTACGTGCTATGTTTAAAAATATTTATATGGCTTGATTGAATAGTGAAAGAAATATAGACATGCCTTGGATTTTTGTTTTGAAATAAAACAAACGATTACGACGACGCGGCGCGGAGGAGACGGAGTGCTTTGCTTCTTGTTTTTCTCTCTTGTTTTCTCTCAAGCCTCACACGATTTTCCTATCTGAAAATGCTCTGAAATTTTGAGAATGGTGAGGGAGAAGGTGTCTAGGAAATGAATGAGAAGTTTACTAATTAAATGGGGTGGTAGAATGGCAATGCAATTCATTCCATCCTAGGTGCTAGTGAGATATGGAATGGGGTATGATATTATTGGATTGAGGGGTGATTTAGGGGGAGTGATAGCCGAGATTTTCAATCAAAAACAAGGCAAGGATATTGCTTATTTATTTATTTATTTTGTGATTAAAAGAGGGGGTTATCATATCAAGAAAAAGATTAAGGAATTGAATCAAGGTGGTGAGTTGTCAACCCATATCAAATCTTCAATGAGGTGGCCGATTTTCTTGTTATTAGATGGAGGGAAAATTGCTTAAATCTTGTATTTTAAATATTTTAAAGTTTTATCTACCCATTAAGTATTTTAGTGAATTAATTAAATGGTTTAGTTTAGTAATTATTTTGCATGCATGGCTAAATATTTAAATCTTAAAGGTAAATTTACTATCATGTTAAATTATAATTTCTTAATTAAAATAAGTCTAGATTAACTTATCTCAATTGGTCACATATTTTATTTTAGGCTTTTAATTAAATTATTGGACATAAAGAATTTATTTACTACTTATCTCAAGTTAATTAAATAAATCTCTAAACCTTCTTTTATTTTAAAATGACTTATTATTTATCTTAAATAAATTCTAAGAATGTTTTCTTAATATTAAATTTTATCTCAATACTCCAACTCCAGTCCGGCCTCATTTATTTAACTGAAAAGGTAGTAGTTAAACTACTGCATGAAATAAATAATTTAAAGAAAAGAATTTAAATACTCATGAAATAAAATCATTTTATATTTAAATACTGGAATTATGCATGGCTTATACGTAATCTGATTTACGGGTTCTACAATTTTATTATTATCTATTTACTTGTTATTTACGATATATGCATGTTGAGTCTTTAGACTCACTAGACTTGATTGTTGTAGGTACTCATGATGTCGGAACCGAGGGCGGGGACCAGTGAGCCAGCTCGAGTCGACAGTAGTGGGACCCGAGGACCTCATTTATCAGTTTATTTATTATTTTTGCGAAAACTCAGTTTATCACAATGAATTATTTTAAGCTGTCGTTTTGAAACATTATTTACTTTCGTTGCTATTTTTGAACATTAAACTTTATTTATAAGTTTATTTATGAATGAGGCATTTTATTTAATTAAAGAGAAAATTTTTAAATTTTTCCGCAAATTTTCAAGCACGAAATTAGAGGCCTCTACAATTATTATTATTTTTTTGTGGAAAATGTGAAATATTTATGTTGAAAATTATAATGTTGAATGTTGAAAATTAGTAAAATTAGGTGTTGAATATTGAAATTTGTGTGTGATGATGAAGGTAATGATGTAATTTATTTTTGGATTATTTGTAAAGATTTTCTATAAATAGATCTCTCATTTGTGAAGAAAATCACAATTGAGTTGAGAGAAAAATATTATAAAGTGTGTAGTGTGATAATTTTGAGAGTTTGAGATTTTTACTTTTTACCGTAAATTTTTACTTTTTCACAACACGTTATCAGCATGAAGCTCTAAAAGTCCTCCATATTTTTCCAAACTCCAAAACAGAAGAAAAAGATAACAAAAGTAATAATATTTATTTTACTGTTTATTTATTTATTGTGTATATACTTAATATATTATATAATGTTATAATAAAATAAATTTTTCAAAAACTTGTTATAAATCCTCGGAAGATGTTAAGACTACATCCCACACTCCCGGTAAGGGATACGATGAGTATAAAAGTCTATAAGGTTTTTAAACAAAATATCTTATGACACCTCATTATAATATTGTGATATGATATACATAATTATTTAAAATATTACTAATATTATATACACCATATTATTACCATAAAATTATACAAATACATACATTTATTTTCTTGTACACCAACGGTCATAAACGGTAACAAAACAGCTAGTTTTTGTCCTATAAATATGATATCACAAACACATTCAATCACTCCAACTTTCTCTTCTTCTCTAAAATTATTCTTCATCAAATTTTTGAAGAAAAAAGAAGATGGCTTTCTCAAAGTTATTTTTAATTATATTGGTTATAATACTCACGAATCTTGTACTTATAGGAGAATATCATCATCGTGTGTTTTCTTTATTTTTACGAATGCTTGTATTTGTTGTTTATCCATTACTTTGTATTGCAATATTCATTAACTAATAAAATGCATCATAATTTTTTTTAGTACCACCATGTCAAACTTGACAAAGCTCGAATTTGTTGCAATCGACATTACAGGGAAAAATTATATGCCATGGACTCTCGATGTAGATATGCATCTTGAGTCATTGGGTTTAAGCGAGACTATTAAAGAAAATGGTATATCTTCATCTCAAGAAAAAGCAAAAACTATAATATTTTTGCGCCGACATCTTGATGAAGGTTTGAAATGTGAATATCTCATCGAAAAAGATCACATGGCTCTGTGGAAAGGATTAAAGGAAAGATTTGAACATATAAGGGAAATTATAATTCCGACCGCCCGTGATGAATGGAATATGTTGAGATTCCAAGATTTTAAGAAAGTAAATGATTACAATTCGGCGATGTATCGAATAATCTCGCAATTAAAATTTTGTGGACATGAGTTTACAGAATCAGAAATGCTTGAAAAAGCATTTTCCACGTTTCACGCATCAAATATAACTCTACAGCAATAATATAGAGTGCGTGGATTTGCGAGATATTCTGAACTCATCGCCTGTCTTCTTGTGGCGGAAAAGAACAACGAGCTATTAATGAGAAATCATCAGTCCCGACCCACTGGATCAACAGCATTTCCAGAAGTAAATGCTGTAAGTAAAATTGAATTTAAACTTGGAAACCAAAATCAAATTCAAAGACAAGGTTTTGGTCGAGGTCGTGGTCGTGGTCATGGACGTGGAAGTGGAAGTGGTCATGGTCGTGGACGCGGCCGTGGTTTTGAAAATAATCGAGATAGTTATTTCTATAACTCATCTCACAAGAACGTCCCAAACCATCCACCGAAAAGGTATCATGAGAATATGAGTGTTAATGAGAATCACTCAAAAAGATTTGAAAGTTCTTGTTTTAGATGTGGTACTCCAGGACATTGGTCCCGTATTTGTCGAGACCCTGAGCACCTTTCCAAACTTTATAAAGAATCAATAAAGGGGAAAGGAAAGGAGACCAACTTCGCTAAACACAGTGAACATTTGAGTGATTCAACTCATTTTGATGCTGGAGATTTTCTGATTGATTTCTCAGACAATGATCAATTTGCTGGTGGAATATATATGTAAAATATTTTATTTTTTCATGTACTTATATGATAATGTTTTATAGTGTGTTATATTTTTAAATATGTATTGTATTGTATTTTATTTTTATAAATGTATTGTCAGTAATTTTATTTCGTTGCATATTTTTTTGAAGTTCAAATATGGAAAATGCTATGAACCAAGCTGAAGTTTGCATACCTGATAGTGGTATAACGCACACTATCCTCCGAGATAAAATATATTTCTTGGAACTAAAACCAACAAAAACAATGGTGAATACAATATCAGGTCATGTAGACTTGATTAAATGATGTGGTAAAGCACAATTTTTGTTACCTAATGGTACAAAATTTTTGATCAATGATGCTTTGTATTCACCACAATCGAAAAGAAATTTGTTGAGTTTTAATGATATATATTCCCATGGGTATGATACTCAAACAATGAATGAAGGGAATGAGAAATATATGTGTNATTGAATCAAACATGGTAGTTGATAATTCTTCAATATTAACCAATTGGCATGATCGATTAGGACATCCTGGTTCAACAATGATGCGAAGAATTATAGAAAATACACATGGTCATCCGTTGAAAGACCAGAAGATCTTTCAGAATAATAAGTTTCAATGTAAAGCATGTTCTCTTGGAAAACTTATTATAATACCATCACCAGCCAAAATCCAAACTGAATCACCAATGTTTCTTGAACGTATTCAGGGTGATATTTGTAGACCAATCCATCCACCATGTGGACCATTCATATACTTTATGGTATTGATTGATGCCTCCAGCAGATGGTCAAGTGTATGTTTATTGTCAACTCGAAATGTTGCATTTGCAAGATTACTTGCTCAAATAATAAAATTGAGGAATCAATTTCCCGATTATACAATCAAGAAAATTAGACTTGATAATGCTGGTGAATTTACTTCCCAGATTTTCAATGATTATTGTATGTCTATGGGAATCATTGTTGAGCATCATGTTGCTCATGTACATACACAGAATGGATTGGCTGAATAATTGATTAAACGTCTGCAAATGATTGCTAGACCAATGATTATGAAAACAAAGCTCCCTATTTCTATATGGGGACATGCAAATTTACATGCTGCTGCATTAATTCACATCAGACCAAGTGCATATCATAAATACTCCCTATTGCAGCTTGCATTTGGTAAAGAACCAGACATTTCTCATCTGAGAATTTTTGGACGTATGGTGTATGTGCCTATTGCACCACCGCAACGAAACAAAATGGGACCTCAAAGAAAGATTGGAATTTATATCGGTTATGATAGTCCATCAATCATTCGATATCTTGAACCTCAGACAGGCGACGTGTTCACAGCACGTTTTGCTGATTGTCATTTTAATGAGGAAATATTCTCAATGTTAGGGAGAGAACAGAAACATACCAAAAAGGAAATTACATGGTATGTATCATCATTGTTACATTTGGATCCAAGAACAAAACAATGTGAAAAAGATGTACAGCAAATTGTGCACTTGCAAATAATAGCAAATCAAATACCAGATGCATTTACAGACACAAAAAGGGTAACTAAATCATATATACATGCTGCAAATGTCTCTACTCGAATTGAAATTCCGAAGAAACAAATTGAAGATACTCATGATGTCATTAAACGCATGAAGCGTGGAAGGCCAGTCGGTTCCAAGGATAAAAATCCTCGAAAAAGAAAATTAATAGAGAAACACAATGATCACAAAATAAAGAATGATGTTCCTGAAGAAACACATGATGATCACAAAATAAAGAATGATGATGAAAATGTTCTGTCAGAACCACAAACTGACGAGAATCGTGAAATCTCTATCAATTATATTAATACCGGAAAAATATGGAACCGAAAAGATATAGAAGAAATTGATGATATATTTTCTTATAATGTGGCAATAGACATCATAAATGATAATGAAGATCATGAACCAAAATCTTTTGGTGAATGTAAAAATCGGCAGGATTGGATAAAATGGAAAGATGCCATCCAGGTTGAATTGGATTCGCTAAATAAACGTAATGTCTTTTGACCTATAGTCCTTACACCTGAAGGTGTAAAACCTATTGGATACAAATGGGTTTTTATTCGAAAGCGAAATGAGAAAAATGAAATAGTAAGATATAAAGCTCGACTTGTTGCACAAGTTTTTCTCAAAGGCCTGGAATTGATTATGAAGAAACGTATTCTCCCGTGATGGATGCAATTACGTTTCGGTATTTGATTAGCTTGGCGGTATCTGAAAATTTAGAAATGCATCTTATGGATGTTGTTACAGCTTACTTATATGGATCACTTGATAGTAATATATATATATATATATGAAAATCTCTGAAGGATTTAAGATGTCTGAAGCACAAAGTTCAAAACCCAGAGAATGTTATTCTATGAAATTACAAAGATCATTATATGGGTTAAAACAATCTGGCCGAATGTAGTATAATCGGCTAAGTGATCACTTGATGAAAAAGGGATATGTAAATAATTCAATATGCCCTTGTGTTTTCATTAAGAAAACAACATCCGGATGCGTAATTATTGTTATATATGTTGATGATTTAAATATCATTGGAACGAATAAGGTAATTCAAGAAGTTGTTTCATACTTGAAGGAAGAATTTGAAATGAAAGATCTTTGAAAAACCAAGTATTGTCTGTGTTTACAAATTGAACAAAAAGAATGTGAAATATTTGTTCACCAGAAAAATTATACAGAAAAGATCCTTAAACGTTTTAATATGGATAAATCAAATCCTTTAAGTACTACGATGTTTGTTAGAGCATTAAACATAGAAAAAGATCCATTCCGTCCATGTGAAGATGATGAAGATATTCTTGGTCCAGAAGTACTGTATTTAAGTGCTATCGGTGCCCTTATGTATCTTACAAATTGTACAAGGCCTGATATATCTTTTGCCGTAAATTTATTGGCAAGATTTAGCACATATCCAACAAAGAGACACTGGAACGGAATTAAACATATATTCCGTTATCTACGAGAAACGACAGACTTGGAACTTTTGTATTCAAAAGATACTACTCCAAGTATAATTGGTTATGCCGATGCTGGATACTTATCTGATCCACACAAAGCACGTTCCCAAACTAGACATGTAATTACTCGTGGAGGCACTGCAATTTCTTGACGTTCACAGAAACAAACGCTCGTAACAACTTCATCAAATCATGCCGAGATTATCGTACTACATGAAGCAAGCCGTGAATGTGTGTGATTAAAATCAATGACCCAACATATCCAAATCTCATGCGGATTATCATTCGACGAGAAGCCTGTAATACTATATGAAGATAATGATGCATGTGTTGCTCAAATGAAAGAAAGATACATAAAAAGCGACAGAACTAAACATATTCCTCCTAAGTTCTTCGCATTCACCAAAGAGCTTGAGAAGAATAAATATATTGATGTTCGTCACATTCAATCAAGTAAAAACTCATCAGATCTCTTCACAAAGGCACTTCCTACGACAATATTCAGAAAGCACATATATAATATTGGGATGCGCAATCTACGAAATCTGTGAAGAATTGTTCGTGTCAACATGAGGGAGAGTTTACGTGACTACACTCTTTTTCCCTTATTATGATTTTTATCCCAATGGGTTTTTCCTAATAAGATTTTTAACGATGCAGTATAAAAACACCTAATGAAGACAATCATTGTATTATGATCATCATCACAAGGGGGAGTATTGAAAATGTGAAGGGGGAGTGTTGAAAATGTGAAATATTTGTGTTGAAAATTATAATGTTGAATGTTGAAAATTAGGTAAAATTTGGTGTTGAATATTGAAATTTGTGTGTGATGATGAAGTTAATGATGTAATTTATTTTTAGATTATTTGTAAAGATTTTCTATAAATAGATTTCTATTTGTGAAGAAAATCAGAATTTAGTCGAGAGAAAAATATTATAAAATATATATTCGTAAATTTTTACTTTTTACCGCGGTTTTTATTTTTATTATAATTATTGTGCATGATTGATATGCTCCCGACATGTAATGCTGTAATGTCTTCATTTTGGAATCAGCATACCTACAAGAAACGAATCACCGAAAATTCCCACTTTTGATTTTTTGCCTCGATCTATTATGTGTGAGCGAATATATTGCAATGCGTTTCTAGAGCAATGGGCCGGCGATTTCTTATCGAACTTTTTTTCTGCAAATGCGTTTTCTTGGTACTGCAGTTCTGTTTCTTCATCTTTTCAATTGGATGCTCAGGTTTGCTCTGGCACTGGCATTTTGTTGGGATATTATGTTTGTTTGTTTTATTTTCTGGTGCCTGGACTTAAATTCTTATTTGTGCTTCTTGTTGGGATTCTTGAATTTAGCTGAGGGATTGCCTGGGAATTCAAGAATAAGAGGAGTGAATTTGGGTGGATGGTTGGTGATTGAGGGGTGGATAAAGCCTTCGCTTTTTTACGACATTCCAAATGGGGATATGCTTGTAAGTTGGTTTCTTTTAATTTTGTTTCCATGGTGGAGAAAGGGTGTAGAAGTGCATCATTTTATATTATATTAGACCAAAGTCACTAACCCTAATCCCGCCGCTGGGTCCATCCATCATTATGTTTTACCCATTCCAATGTGACAGAGTTCATTCGGTCTGCCATATATTTGTGGTTTGATTATATATATTATGTAGGATGGAACGGAAATTCATCTAAAATCGATGACATTGAACAAGTACGTGTCTGCTGAGAATGGCGGCGGTGCGATGGTTACCGTTGACAGGGATACTCCTCAGTCTTGGGAAACATTTCGGGTCAGACACATGATGGGATTGCTTATATTCTTGTTCCAAATGTCTTGATTGTTGATGTAATTAGCTTTTAGCAAAGTACAATTTATCTTCCACCAATAATTTGTTGCTTTATGAAGTCATAGAACTAACATTATGATTACTATGATTGGGGGAATGTCAGAAATTCTTCTGTAATGTATCAAAAACTTCAGATAATCAAATCCAAATCAATGGGTTCCTAAGAATAGTCCTAAGGCTTTTAATATTAGGTAATCTAACCTTTTCTTTTTAAGTATTTAACTAGTCAATGGCATTTGATTTGGAAAAAAATATATCACCGATTAGCTTGATAAATTAAACAGCTTGATACTTAACCCATGCGTGTTTCTCACACGATTCTTGAATTTCATTCCCTGTGACTTGCCATTAGAATGTGACAATAATTGGTATTTTCTCTTGTTGAAACTTGTTGATCTCCAAGTATTTCTTAGCAGTTATGGAGAGTTTCGAAGTCAATATTTCAGTTCCGCTCTTCTGAAGGACAATTTTTAACCTGCAGTGGCGATGGGGACAAGATAACTGCAGTGGCCAAATTGCCATCTGATACAGAAACATTTTACCTCGAAAGAAATAATGACAATCGTGTCCACATTAAACTCGAGACTGGTTCTTACATACAGGTACAATTTCACTGATTCTGTTCAATCAAAAGATTTCCACGACATTTTTATCAAAGATGGTTTTTTGCCTCCGGATTTTCAGTAGAAGTGCAAATGCAATTTACCCCTTATCTTTTGGACCATCAGTTGCTAGAAATATTTTTTCCAATTGGTTACTAAGATAACCGTGTTCGTCATAATCATAGCCAAGGTTCTGATTATTTTGTGTCAAATAGATCGAGGTTGGATAAAATCTGTATAAAATGATGTCCATATCAAAGGTTTTCTACTGCATAGAGTGAGGACATGGAAAGTTATCGTAAACCAGTGCATTTGAGTTGTCTTTTCTATTAGGAAATGTGATAAAACACCTCTTTAACCCTCTGAATGATTTTTTCATTCCTTGGTAACACGAAGTCTATTCCTACCTCTTTGACGATGAATGTAATGTTTACTTTACCTGCACCAATCAATTTGGTTCATCATTCATAAAGGAGATCTGCCTTTGATATTTTTCCCAATGTGTATAATAAAATACTGGGTCATGGGAAAAATTCTCGCTCTATGTTCAAATACATCTGTAAAGGGTAAGCACAAGCTTAACTATATATTTATTCGGAAAAGAATCAGTTTCAACCCTTTCATCAGGCAAGGTAGTTGATATTTTATTTCTTTAAAAGATCATTTTCAACCTGGTGCCATTTTGATTTGCATAGCTACCTACTCCCACATAAGTACCAACAAGATCTTTACTATATATTTGCCCTCCTTATTTTTGGACTGCATTTTGATGGGTTGCCATGGATGAATTGTTTTCTGTGCAAGTTCCCCATGTCGTCCATGTTTAGACTATCAAGAATAGTTAATTGCTAGCTGGAATATTTTGCTCCTGACAAAATTGAAGATTTCAAAAGTAGCAACTTGTTTTTTACCAGGCAGTTTTATCTTTCACTAATTTGATGGTCCACAATTCAGAATCATGATCAGTTTGAGGCTCTCATCCAAAAAGAAATGTTCTATCAAGTTGAGTCCTTGCTCGGTGCTTCTGTACTCTGTACAACTACTTGCATGTGCTCTTTGATACAGATTAATACTTGTGAACAAATCAGTATCCAATTCATTTGGCATTTGAGTGTCATCGGGTGCTCAAATGGTTCTTAATGAAGTGTATGAAGTTAGAAGGGAGAAAATAAACATGATAGAATACTTTATCTGTTTAGGCTTCCAAAGACAACCAGCTAACAGCAGACTATCCAGGGACACCTGGCTGGGATGATAATGCTGCGACATTTGAGTTGATAATTGTATCTGGTAATTTGCATGGAGATTACCAACTTGCCAACGGGTATGAACATGATGTGGCAGGAAAGGTCCTCAAGGTAAACTGATTTTGTTTGCGGTTTATTAAGCTAAGCCTTGTAGTCGCAGTGTTTGATTTCTTAATTTTTTGTGTATGCTGATTCTTCCCCGAGCCGTGAGATGGAAAGAAAGAAGAATAATGAGAAGATACATTGCTAAAAACCTGTAAACAAACAGAGATTCAGGAAAAATTTTGACACGACATTTTGCACTAATTGGTTTTACCCATTAGATCTTCCACCTTTGTAACACGTTTACATTCAATATATCGGTGGTTGATGTCTGCTGGACAGCTCTTTAAGCTGCATGGCAAATTATATGTTTTT
The DNA here is from genome assembly GCF_012295235.1 of Primulina huaijiensis. Taxonomy (NCBI): domain Eukaryota; kingdom Viridiplantae; phylum Streptophyta; class Magnoliopsida; order Lamiales; family Gesneriaceae; genus Primulina; species Primulina huaijiensis. The sequence continues at coordinate 8,405,870 of NC_133312.1, forward strand.
CTCTCTCTCCCATAACATTAAGTCATGGTATTTCTGGAAACATTAGATACTGACTGAACAAATTGTTTAATGAGTCAGATGACATCAATAATTGCTGTTTGAGGTTTCCCGTTACAAATGTGGGCAAAAAATTACTAGAAAACTAACATTTTAAAATCAAATGTTATCCTTCCACCATCAAGAAATTTTTCAGTGCCATTTCAGAGTAGTGCTTGCAAAAAACAATACCCCGTGAAAAAATGAAAAGGAGTGAATTGACATAAAAAATTTGTCTGTTCTGTGAGGCTTCAGTTATGGTTGAGAACAGCCAGTCTACATGAATCAAGATATCACAAGAGTTTCTTGACTTTTTTTACTGACAACCTTCATATGATGAAAGCTTGATGAAAAAACACCCTTGACTTTGTCACTGACGCTAACCAAGTAGCTTGAGTAATTTGGTATGTGTTTGTTAGTCATAAATAGCTGAAGTAATCATAGAAATGGATCCAAGAACAGGGTTAGCTTTTGTAAGTATTGTGGTTTAAGCCATCTAGCGGGGAGCAATGACTACGTCTATTAGCACAACCAGCAAAATGTGGTGATTGATGTTTGTGTGCTTTAAAAATTTGACCCACCATTACCATGAACTATTTTTTTTATAAATGCCAGATGTTTTATTGTATGGCATCTCATATTATTTTTTGTATTTTCCTTATTCTAGCCATTGTGGAACTTGTATTCAAAGTTCTGGACATATTACCATATGTTGCATCATATCTTCATTTGTCATTGCAGGAGCATAGAAACAATTTTATCACAAGACAAGATTTCAATTTCCTCTATATGCACGGAATAAATACTGTGCGAATACCTGTTGGTTGGTGGGTAGCTTATGATCCCAGTCCCCCTCCTCCTTATATCGGGGGAAGTCTGGAAGCACTTGACAATGCATTCTCATGGGCACAGTAGGTTTTTTTCATTCTTCCTTCTTTTTCAAAATTCTGTTCCTGGACTCTTTTGTCTTTGAGTGTGAATGTTGCACCACAAAATTCTTAAAAATATTTACCGTAGTATTCATTTTGCTGTGCTATCAATTTATTAAAATCCACAAGAACATTACTTTCCAAATAGGTCATGTGAACATATAAAAGACCATAAATCTAGCGTATATTGCTAGACCTATTCTTGCAAGACAATCATATTTCACTGTCTCAATACTTGGTGCAGAACATTTGGCATAAAGTGCATAATTGACCTTCATGCTGCTCCAGGATCTCAGAATGGGATGGAACATAGTGCAAGTCGTGATGGGTTCGCAGGCTGGGCTGCACCAAACTATATCTCCAAAACACTAGAAGTGATTGATTTTCTTGCTTCAAGGTCGATTCTTTTGCTGTTGAATTGTTGTATTTTCCTACCCATTTTGATTTCATATTGAAAAATAATTCAATCTCAACATTTTCAAGAGCCACCTATTATGTAAGGACCTGGGCCTGCTTGGACCGGGCCAACGCTTCCTTCATGACAGCCCAAGTACCTTGCTCACAGAACTCTCCACCCTTGGCAGTGGAGTACGTGCCTCCCCAGGTTTCGATCCAATGACCTCCAGGCTAAGTACATTGATCATTGAAACCTGGTACCAATTGAGTTATTGAAAGGACCTGGGCCTGCTTGGACCGGGCCAACGCTTCCCTCATGACAGCACAAGTACCTTACTCAAAGAACTCTCCACCCCTGGCAGTGGAGTTCTTGCCTCCCCAGGTTTCGATCCAATGACCTCCAGGCTAAGTACATTGATCATTGAAACCTAGTACCAATTGAGTCCAAGCAGGCCAAAAAGGGCAGGCCCAGGTCCTTACATATTATGTTTTTTGTTTTTCAACTGAGAGAAGATTTAGATCTTCTAGCTGGTTGTCGCTCGCTCCAATGCTTCTTCTGACTTGGTTAAGATTTTTTTTTTTAGATTTTTTTTTCTTTGTGAATATGTCAGGGTTGTTTTAAGATGTTTAGTTTTGTTTATAAAATTAGTTATCGTATTTACAGCTTTGTGAAGTTAAAGAACCCCATGAAATGTGTGCATGTTTGTTGACATTATAAAATCTTAGGCCTAAATCTTAAGGTCCAACCTGATTCTTTTGCAGGTATGCCAAACATCCTGCATTACTTGGGATTGAGCTATTAAACGAGCCATCTGCTGCCACAGTTCCTTTGGACATCCTAGTTTCATTCTACAAAGAAGGATACCAAATTGTCCGGAAATACACCTCTACAGCTTATGTTATATTCTGCCAAAGGATTGGCAATGCAGATCCATATGAACTGTACCAAGCTAATTTAGGCACAGTAAATACAGTTATTGATTTGCATTACTACAATTTGTTTGACACCCTTTTTGGCAATATGAGTTCATTAAATAATATTCAGTTTCTATATAAGAATAGACAAACACAGATACAAGCTCTGAACGTTGCAAATGGTCCGCTGGTTTTTATTGGTAGGTTCATAATCCTGTGAAATATTTTTCTGTCTCTTTATCATGTTAATTATCAAACTTCTTGAATAATAATTCTCCTATTTCATGTGATCGTACAAGACAACAATGCTTAAATTATGAGATTCTTGAACTGATTGCAGGGGAATGGGTCAATGAATGGTTTGTGAATAATGGATCTCAAATAGACTATCAAGATTTCGGAAGAGCCCAGTTAGATGTATATAATGCTGCCTCGTTTGGATGGGCGTACTGGACGCTCAAGAATGACAGGAAGCACTGGGATTTTGAGTGGAACATCCTAAACAACTATCTCCAACTACAGCAAGGTAACGTTATACGTATCCTATCATGATCATGTAATTATAGTTGACAGTTATACTGCGACATTTTCTGCATCAATATTTTGACAGAGCAGCTTGTTTCTTTTGTGTTGACAGATTTTGAAATATCTAATGGTAAGTCCAATAAATTCGTTCTGATGAGTGATTGACTGCGTTGCACTCCATTTTTAGTTACCATCTGAACGAGATATGTAACGCCTTTTTTCTACAGGCGGTTCATCATTCAGGCAAATATCCAAGTTTATATTTTTGCTTGGATTTGCATTTAGCACTTTGCCACTGTGATTCGAACTGAATACCTACCTAGGCTGGGTTGTTCGACTGGCCAACTTTGTTGCTGGCCTCTGCCTTGGCTGTTAATGTGCACGAGGAGAATGCAAGGCAACAAATAACCCCCATAATTATAATTCGCGAAGAATATCGTGTTGTTTCTATTATATATTCTTTCACATACGTTACACACTACACTAGCCACTGCTGCACGCGATCCCTCATGTATTACTTACATTGGAATAATATTGATTATAGATATAAACATTCATATAAGTAATTGTGACAAGAAATAATTATCATTTGATATCCAAATTTAAATTTGTTTAGCAAATCATATGGAACTTTGAAAGGCGAGTAAAATTACATCACAATTTTTTGTTTACAATATGATCATATCACTGATGATTCCAACCAAAATTACAAAAACGTTGCAACTTGTATGCAAGAAAAATTAGTATTGGAGAAATTAAATGATTCCATTGAATGAGAAAAAAATACAGAGAAAAATATATATTCATACTGGTCGAGCTAATATGATGACAAGACTAAAACGCTGACTGACTAATACACATAAGCTTCTATTTGTTTCTAATACTCCCCCTTAAGATGAGAGTGGACATTGTGTGCTCCCATCTTGGTTAAAAGAGCTCTGAACCATGACGGAAGCAAAGGCTTTGTGAACAGGTCTGCAAGCTGCAACTCTGTTTTGCACTTGTTCATGCACAATGTGACAATGAAGGACTGAAATCAAGGGATGAGTAGTGGGTGGCAAATGAGATGAGGCAGCGATGAAGAAAAGATAATCGCGAAGATGACCAGGTTTTTGTGATACTCTGTTCGAACAAGTGACACGCTTGGCGTTAAATGCATCAGAACAAGAAGCATGAATGCTCATTTGTGTTGGTAGAACATTATCACAAAAGAAATCCAGATTTTCAGAAGATTGGAGTTGGTCCTTGAAAGGAAAAATATCCTCTTTGAAAACATCACTAGACACATAAATCTCATTTGCATCATGATTGAGTAACTTGTATGCTTTATAACCAGGAGGACATCCAAGAAACACTGACTTGATGGCACAAAGGGAAAATTTTGTACGAATGATTGGCATAGCAAAGACAACCGAATAGTTTGAGATGAGAGTATCGAGGAGGCTTTTTGAAAAGTAAACCAAAAGGTGTCTGGTTTGATATTCTAGGAGATGGTGTCCTTTTTATCAGGTAAAGAGCCGTTGAAACGCAATCTCCCAATACACCAAAGGGATGTGAGATTGAGACAATAAGACACGAGCAAAATTCAAAATATGTTGACGTTTACGCTCGACCACAGAATTTTGTTGGGGTCTCTCGACGCAAGAATGAAAAGAAATAATACCCTCGGATTTAAAGAAGGAAGAAAAAATTAGCTCTGGAGCATTAACTGAGAGGACAGTTTCTCAAATTGAGTGAGGATCAGTTTACAAAATTCTGGAAATATAGTTGTTGCTTATGATTTTGTTTTTACGAAATAAACCCAAGTAAAACATGAATGATCATCCATAATGGTGAACAAATATTGGTAACCCTCAATACTCAAGGTGTTACACCGTCCCCAAATGTCGATATGGAGTAAGTCGAATGGACTATCACACATATGATTGTTGGAGATAAAAGGCAATCATTTTTGTTTTGATAGATGACAAACTGAACAATCAACAAAGTAATTATAGTTTATTTCATCAAAATGAAGGTCATTCTCAAGTACAGATAGCCTAGAATGTGAAGCATCACCCAATCTAAAATGTCATAATTTGCTGTGTAGAACAAAAACATTACAGATAGAAGATGACAAACTAGAAATGCTGAGCACATAGAGGTTGCTAACACGTCTACCCACCCGTATCGTCCTGCTCTCGGTGGTACCCTGGATCACAAAAGAATCAGCAAGAAAAGATACTGAGCAAGGAATTTGTTTAGTTAAAGAACTAATCGAGAGAATATTAAAATGAAATTGAAGGACAAATAGGACATTCTCTAGGATGAGCTCATGAGAGACATGAACAGAGTCAATGTGTGTAACAAGAGCACTAAAGTTTTTTGGTAATGTGATCGAAGTATGAGTTGGTACAAAATGATAAAAATAGGATAATGAACAACATATATGGTAAGTAGCTCTTGTGTCTAACACCCAATTATCACTGAGGATAGAATTAAAAGAAAATGAAGATTGATGTATACCAGTAAAACAAGAAACTGATGGCTCGGGCTGTAGTGGAAAAGAAATGGCACCATATCCAAGTTGGAGTTGGGAGCTTAAGAAAGAAAATACTTGTTTGCATTGTTCTGGACTAAGTGAGCCACTCAATCCACTTACAGCCTTATCAGTTGATTGACACAACTGTTGAACATCATTATCGTTAGAAGAGACATTCAGGACTTGATTAACTCGACCTTTTGGCTCATTCTTCTATTTGTACTTTGGATGACTGGAAGGATATCCATGGATTTGACAACATTTATCATTATTGTGACTTGGAAAGTGAAAATGAGAAGAGGTAGACTTATCTTATATACATTCTTTACCATATAGAGGACCTTTAACAGGTGCAGTAACAGAAGACGAAGATACATTCTAAGAGTGTCCCATGGAAATAGAACGTTGGTGCTCCTCTTTGACAAGTGAAAAAACCTTTGAAATTACTAGAATAGACTCCATCATTAGAATCTGAGAACAAATTTGAGTTTAAGGCTCATTTAGCCACATTAGAAACTGTATAACACATTCCCGGTTCTGATATTTCACCTGATCCTTCACTGTGCCACAATTATAGATAGACACGGGTTGAAATTCCTTAATTCATCCCTTAGAGTCCTCATCCATGTATAATACGCATTAACATCCATGGATTTTTGTTTTAACCCAGTGAGGATTTGGTGGAAACGTTCGCGCAAATCGATCCAGATCTCACGAGCATTAGCTATATACATGAGACTATCTGCTGTTTTTCGATATACTCAATTGAGAATTCAAGAGATTACCATACTGTTACACCAAATCCAAGCACCATACAATATATCTTCCATAGAAGGGTACGAAAAATTACAGAATTGCAAGCAAAATTAGCTCTCTGATACCATATTGGAGACCAAACACGATTGAAACGATGGAATTCTCCATTGTAACTAAGAAACTTTGCAGAGCGCTACACAAGTCTGAAGGAGAAATTACAGTCGAATGAATGGAAGGGAACTATTTATAGTTATCTATGAATATAGAAGAAAAAGCGTAAAATATAAAATGGAAAAATTATGTTTCTTATTATTATTAGTATCGTAGCAACTCTAATAAAAACTTTTTTTTTCTTTTTGTGTCTGAAATTTGGTTCAATTTAAAAACAATTCCAAAAAATATATTTATATTATATTCTACCAGTTGTTTGTAAAAATAATTGAACCCAATTTTCGGGTTCACATGTGTAATGCTCTCGAGGCTAGCATGCCAAGATTGGAATCAGACTGTGTTTTCAAAGAGAGTAATGAAAATAGTAGGAGCTCTGGGGGAAGGACTTGAGAAGTTGATGTGCCGGAGAAACGGTTAGAATATGTGTCCAGTGAGTCAAATTGTGGTTTAGACTTTATTGACTCTTATGTAAAAACAATATTTATTTTAATAATATTTTACGGTTTTATCTAATTATAATATTTTTTATTTATATATCCATGCTGGATAAATAAAACCCTTCAATATATTATAATACCATTAACTTTATCTCGCAACGTGGATCATGAAATTCGTAAAGAAGTGTACTGTGTATTCTAAATTCGTTCTTATTTGATTTAGCCGTCCAAAATAAGGATAAAGGTCACTTGAGACTAACAATTGTTATGTTAACGTCGTGTTTCATTGGTATGGGCATGAATATGTCCAATTATACAGATGAGTGATCATATGATGATTGCACTGAGCAACCCCCCTCAGACATTCCAAATGGTTATCACTTATCGAGTGGATTAGTCTATGGTTATGGTTGCACATCATTAGTCCTTTGACCTGGGATAACATGAAGGCTCTACATGTTAGCAACGCACTTTGATTCATTTAACGGCTTGATGAGGGTCATCAGGTGGCGAGATTGGGTGTAACTTCGACATACGTAGGAGCCGATATTTTGTAGTCGGAGATTCACTGCTTACCAATGGTATGAGTTAGTAGTGCAAGGAATCTCTAATTAGAATGAGACATGTGCATTATGCAAAGGTGTAGCCTTAGTTGCACATATGATGACACTATGAGTATTCATTTGCAACTTTTGATCAATAGTTGAAGATTCCATGAGAAATATATGAGTTGGAGGGACCGTATTGTATGCTAAACATAACATATTGATTCGTGCAAACACTATCAGTGATACCTAGGAGATCATGGGATGATGCTACTAGATGTTCTTACCATTATCCGACGAGTGCAATCAGACTTGAGTTGTGACGTTTGATCAAGGGATTGATGAAAAAATGGTTCTAATTAGGGTAAACTCGAAAAAGGATAAATGTTGTACTGAATCATATGAAGTTGTGAACAAAATGCTAGTTGTATCTCTGAATCATTTAGGTCATATAAGTATTGAATTTTGTATTCCCATTGAGATAATCAAATTCAAGTAGTTGAATTTGGTGACTATAAGTTTGACGAAGATCGCACATACAACTTATAAAAGAGTTTATAAATGTATTACAAATTTAGAAGTTATGGAAGTTAGCTTAACTGCTAAATTTGGGAAAAGAGTGTAACTTTCTAATTTAGTAAAGAAGTTCCAAAATAGACGGTTGCCAAAAATGAGTCAGTTAAAAAAATTTATCTTCGAAATTTTCATTTTTATAATAACGAGATTTGTACCCACATGACATCGACGTTGTTTGATCGTCGATCGAGATTATAATGAAGTAATATTATTGAATTACTAAATTTAGAATATGCTAATTAAATTAATTAGTACTTTTGAATACTATGTAAAATTCTCATGGAATATTCTAGAACGGTCTAGAATTAATTAATTAATTAATTAATTAATATTTATTTAATTATTTCATGTACCGTTAAAAGTTGAAAAATACCATTTGAGATCATAAAACATAATGGATTATTTGAGATGACTGGAGAATCCTAATACAACTCCGATTAATAGGAGTCAAAGTTAGATAATGGAACCTAATGAAGATTTTTGACAAGGTGAAAACTCGAAGTATGAATCCCATTAGGATTCAAACTAAGAGTCCTATTAGAATTCTAATTTAGAGTCCTAATATGATTATGAAAATTATAAATATGACAATAGATGTCATATTAAGATGCTAGACTTTTTCTCTTTCCTCGCAACTCTCAAAAATCGACCAGTACTCTTGTTCTTGATAAAGTCTCATCCGAACACCACCACCACAACAACCGTCACGTTGTCGTCGCTGCCATGCCAAAGTTGTCCAATTCCGGCGATTTCCTCTCAACGCAAATTTCTTGTAGCGCCGAAAAACCAGTACACGTAAACCTCAAGCATGATTGAAATTGTTTATTTATTTATTTATTTAATAATTTAAGTGATGTATGCTATGTATTTAAATTATTTTAAACGTATATACATCAATTTAAAATGTTTACTTGAGTTTTAGTTTTTTAGGCGAATAGTCGATGCCGGACCGAGAAACGATATCGGAGACGATTGAGGTGCTAAAATATAATGTTATATTTTTTTATTTTAAACCAAAAAATTATGTATGTTAAAGGATTCATGAATTTTAGCGTTCAAGGGTCAAGTTTAATTTATCGAGTGAAATAAAAGAATGTTAAGTATTTTTATGAGCAAAATTTGAAAGTAAGGCAGTTAAATCATTTCACTCGAGATATAATATTTTTAATAATTATATTATGTCTTAATTAATTAAATTGGTTAGTATTTAATTTATTGGTGGAATTTAGGATTTTAAGGATTCTTAAATTGCCATGTTTCAAAAATTGTGGGGTTTAATTATTATTCATGGCAATTAAAATTTTGAGGATTAATCAAAAATACCTAGTAAACAATTTTTTTGTATTATATAGGAGGAGTAACCTTAATTTCTACATCGTATCTCGCGCCACACACAATCACACACACAAGCCGCACACACACACAATCGTAGGAGTCTAGCCTAGGGTTTGGATTTTTTGGCTTCCCCTCCTAGCAGCCACCTTACCGAAGCCTTAACCCTACATACCCTTATTATTTTGTCACTTTTGGAGCAAGAAACGCATCAAACCGTTCTCTGTTCGACCTCCGTCTTCCCTCGCATCGATATTTGATAATTAGTGCGTTTAAAACACAAAAACATGTCTAAACTCTTATTTGACGCATTGATCATGTTATATACTATATTTTGATATGAAATATGCATAAAGAATTGATAGTATTTACATGCATGTTATTGGCCAATTTCATGATTAAGAGTAACTCTCACAGTTTTGATATTTATATCAAAGAGATACTTATCACAGGTCACAGGTCACGGAACTATCAATTCCTTTCTTTAATTCATGCCAAGAGATACCATCTATATTGTATTGATATTTATTGTTTATTGAAAATGTTATTATTCAATTTTCATTGCCATTGCCATAGCCATGTTTCAAGCCAAGCCTATGTATATGTACCTGTTATTTATAGCTTTCTACTTACTGAGTTATATCTCATTCCAGTTAATATCATGTGATGTAGGTGATACGAAGGAATGAAATAGATTGTCCAGGCGGAAAAAGTCATATGGGAGATAAGGGGAAAACTTTTGTCATGTCACACTTATTTTGTTGTAGTGAACATTGGAATCTTAAGGAACATGTATTTTGTAAAAAGAATCAAGGGAAAAATTTGTGATGGCTTTTGACTATAGTTTGGATGATATTTTGTGAATGAATATGCATAAAAGTTTGAAAAAGTTTATTGTGAAATTAGTATTTTATGTTTCCCCTTTTCTAACGTAAGGCTTCCACGTATGTTATTTCTTTTTAAATTTAAATGTCATAGGAGTGGGTTTTTTCAGTAGGCACTCTCAATGATACCTAGAGGATCATGGGACGATGATACTAGAGGCTCTTACCATGGTCTAATGTGTGCAATCAAACTTGAGCTCTAACGTTCTTGATCAAGGGGTGACAAATGTTGTCATGAATCACATGAATTTGTGAATTCACGATTAGCTGTATCTTTGAATCATTGAGGGTCAAATAAGTATTGAATTGTGTGTTTCAGTTGAGATAGTCAAATTCAAGGAGTTGGTTTGACGACTATAAATTTGAATGAGATCAAACATAAATATTATAAAAGAGTATAAGTGTATTCTATATTTGAATATTGTGAAAGTTAGTTTGACTGGTAAGTTTGTCAGGAGAGTGCAACTGTCTTATTTAATAAAAGTTTCAAGATAGACAGCTGTAAAAAAATGAGTCATTGAAAAAAATTTATCTTCGAAATTTTTATTTTCATTATAATAACGAGATTTATACTCTCGTTACATCGACATTGTCTTATCGTCAATCATGATTATAATGAAGTCATAATTATTTAATTAGTAATTTAAATATACTACTTAAATATGAAATAGTAGTTTTGACTACTATTTAAAATTCTCATGGAATATTTAGAAGGATATAAATTAAAAATTAAATAATAGTTATTTAATTATTTCATGTATTGCCAAAAAGGGAAAAATATTACATAGGATCATGACTCATCATGGATCATTTGATAGGAATGGAGATTCCCGATACAAATCTAACTAGTAGGAGTCCTAAATAAACAATGAAACATAATGAAGAGTATTGACAAGGTGAAAACCCCAATTAAGAATTTCATCAAGATTTAAACTTAAGATTCTCGTTAGGATTCTAATTTAATTTAGAGTCCCCGTAGGATTCTCAACTTAGTTCATGAAAATTATAAAAATGACAATGCATGATTAAGATGTTAGGCTTTTTATCTCTGCTCACAACTCTAAAAAATCTACCACCACTCTTATTCTTGACAAGGTCTCGGCCAAACACCACCACAACAACTGCCACATCCTCATCGCGCCAATTTTGGGATTTCATCTCAATGCAAATTTCTTTTATATTCTCTAGTGGGAATTAAAAGAGGAATTCAGTTTTTGATCATATACCCAATTCAGATGTTGAAGATAATGGTTTATCTAGTAGATCGTTCGTAGGAATTTACAACAAGGATTATCTCCTCTTAAAATACGGAATAATTGTTAGAGTAGATGCCCTGTAAGCCAACTGTTGGCTGGGAAATTTATTGACTCAAGTGTAATAAACAATCTTTATTTTAATATAATTTACGTTTTATTGGTCTCGTTATACTTTATCTGTATACCCATGCAAGCAGCATAGATAAAGTCCTTGATTATGCTTTAATACAAATGAATCGTAATTCGATGTTGAAACTCATTTGTAAACATTGTATATTCTAAATTCGTTCCTAGTCGATTCAGCCGCTAAAAACAGGGATAAAGGTCGCTTGAGCTCGAGACTAGCATATGTGATGTTGTGTACTGTGTTTCTTGGTAAGGGCATAGAGATGTCCAAACATGCAGATGGGTAGTCATATGATGATTATACCGAACAACTCTCCCTCGAACTTTCCAAGTGGTTATCATTCATCGAGAGGATAAGTCCGTGGTTATGATTGTATATCATTAGTCCTTACGACCCGGGACAACACTGAGGCTCTATATGCTAAGGCTGTGCTTTGACTCGTTTACCGGCTCCAGGAGAGTCATCAGGTGGCGAGGTTGGGTATAGTTGCGACACATATAGGAGCCAGTGTATTGTAGTCGGGGATTCACCGCTCACCTACGGGTGTGGATATCCTATGTGATATGAAGTAATAATAGTGCATGGAATCTCTAGCCAGAGTATGAGATGTACGTTGGAGAAAGAGTTTTCAAAATAGTACACGCGATGCCACTATTATATGTGTCACATAGTTATCGAATTAATATGCAACCCTCGATAAACCAATGGTTGCATATTCGATCTGGATATATGAGATGAAGGGATCGTAGTGTACGTTAATCGTAATCGACTGGTTCTTGTAGGCACTATCAGTGATACCTAGGGGATCATGGGGCGATGCTACTAGACGCACTTACCATTATCCGATGGGTGCAATTAGAAATGAGTTCTGACATTCTTGATCATGTTGTTGATGAAAAGAATGGGGCTAACTAGGGTAAGCCCGAATAAGAATAAATGTTATTATGAATCACAAGGAGTTGTGAACCCACGGCTAGCTGTATCCATGAACCATTGAGAGTCACACAAGCACTGGATCGTTTGTTCCCGTTGAGAGAATAAATTCAAGGAGTTGAATTTATATTATGATATAGTAAATTCAATGAGTTGAATTTATGATAATTAAATTATGAGATAGTAAATTCAAGAAGTTGAATTTATGAAATTTGGAGAGAATAAATTCAAGGAGTTGAATTTATAAAATTTGAGAATTTAATTCATTAAACTCAAATGTTGAGTTTATTAAATATTAAATTTTGAAGGTAATAAATTCAAGGAGTTGAATTTATAATTTAAATATTAAATTCAAAAGTTGAGTTTATTGAATATTAAATTTTGGAGGTAATAAATTCAAAGAGTTGAATATATAATTTAAATATTAAATTCAAATGTTGAATTTATAAGGGATTTAAATTAAAAGTAATGGGTATATGTATAATGGGCTTGTAGGAGTACAAGACCAACATACATATTAAGGTTCTTAATTGGACTTGAAAAGATTAATTAATTAATTAAAATAGTTAGACTAGAATAATTAATTGATTAAGCCCATTAGATGTATCCCTTATGTGCCATGGCTATTTAAATGTAATTATTAGAAATAGTGGGAGATCAAGACTGGAAGATGGTAGACCCGATGCACAAGATGAAGACATGTAAAATATTGGAAGCTCTTGTAACAGTTGCATTTGCATCCCTGCATTCACCTAGGTTTTGGACCTGGATCCATGTCTGGCTCACATGGATCTAATAGTGTTGGCGATCGATCATCCTTATTTATTGTTGAATGTCATATTATGATATATATGCGATATATAGTAATATGCATGTATGTATATTATTTGATAATATAGTTGCATGAATCCGGCAAACATACAAACTCGTGGCACGCGATTTTAAAATTAAAATGATGAGATAATTTTAAAATTAAAATCCCTCATTTTGAATATGATTCAAAATTTATATCAAACCATAAAAGTAAAAATTAAAAGAGTTTAACTTTTCCTTGCCTTCCATCAACCGTGGTTGCATGTTGATCGCCACCCGCGGACAGTGTCTGGCTCATATTATTGGGGAGGCCTGGACGCCGGAAAGCTGTGACTTCCACCGGACATATGATGTGAATTGAGTTGAACTCCCATGACTTCAGCTCATATTATTGGGGGAACTCATGGTGACCGTCTACTACAATTCAATATTGATGGGTCGGTTTGACACGTAAAAATAAACGGCGTCATATTATTGGGTCCTTATTAAACGTGAGGCGAAACACGCGGAGGTTGCATAGGGATGCAATTGGATTTTACGTTTTAGAAATTATAATTGGCTGATATTATTCGGGATTATAATTGGCTAATTGGACTCTACGTGCCCACTAAGGAAATGCGATTTCTCTTTTTCATCAGAGGGTGGTGGAAATGTCAAAATAGTGGGAGGAAATTTATAAAATAAAAATCCATATTTTATATCTTAAAATTATTTTAAAATAATCAGCAACTATTATTCTGTTTCCATATCAGTATATTTTCGATTTCGTCACGTAATATATTTTTGCTATTAACAAGCTAACCAAACCAAACTTTCAAGACTGGTTGAGAAATTGTTCTGAATTCGGAGAAAATAGCATACACACTAATGTCAGTCTTGTTGAACTGACAAAGTAAGCAAGATGGTAGGATCATAGTATGTAAGCTAAAGTGTAACATGCTCGCTTTTATGTCAAATGAACTGTAGGGACAGTTTGAAGAAATGTTGAATGCTGCTGACATTCGAATGCACTTGCAAGAGTTGCATGATGCATGAAACTCATAAAATTATGCACACCTCTTTCATGGAGCTCATGACTACACGTATGCAAGATGGGGCTTTGGCCCATGAGCGTGGTGTACGTATGACTGGGCTTATTGAGAATGTGGTGGGCCTAGAATATGTGATTCCTAACGAGTTACTAGATAACACCAATTTTTTGTCTCTCTCTTCCTCATTTGATGGGGTTATGGTGAACTTCAGATTGAATAAGATTGATGATAGCCTTGAAGAGCTAGTCAACATGCTTATAACTAATGAAGCCTCCATAAAATAGGAAAGTGATGTTTCCTAGTTGGGCTACTTGTCAGGAACGAAAATTGGCCCACAAGGTAAGGGAAAGAAATGTTCTGTCCCTCACAACGAAAAACAAACCCAATAAGAGGCAAATTCCGAAAGACACTTAAAGGGCCAAGGAAGCCCGATAAGTCAGAACATATTTGTTTTCACTGCAAGAAGAATGGACATAAGAAATTATCTGGGCCAAAAATGTTTTGGAAATGATAAACGAATGTCCAAAGTAAACAGGATTTCAACAACAAACAAAAGAAAATTATAAGATCCAAATACCGCAAAAATATGGCACGCTAGACTAGGTCATATTTCCCAAAGAAGGATGCACAAGCTAGTGGGAGAATGCATGTTTGACCTGTCAGACATAAATTCTCTACCAACTTGTGAGTCTTGTTTACAAGGAAAAATGACTAAAAGTCCATTCAGTGGAAACGTGGAACGTGCACATGGTCTACTGGATTTGATCCACACGGACGTTTGTGGCCAGCTAAGTGTTAGCACAAAATTTGGGCATTACTACTTCATTACCTTTACTGATGACCCTTCGAGGTAGGAGTACATTTATTTGATGAAACACAAATCTGAATCATTTGAAAAGTTCAAAGAATTCAGATCTGAAGTAGAAATCAGCTACAAAGAAGTATTAAAGTACTTCGATCTGATCGAGGGGTAGAATACTTGAGTGCTGATTTTTTTTGGGTTATCTAAAAGAGAATGAGATTCTCTCACAGTGGACTCCACCAGCAACACCACAATTGAATGGTGTTTATGAACGCCGTAATCGAACCTTGATGGACATGGTTCGATCCATGATGGGATTCACTGAATTGCCTACATCGTTCTGGGGCTTTGCGCTTGAAATTGCGGCAATGTTGTTGAATAATGTCCATTCTAGAGCAGTGAATAAAACACCATATTAGATATGGATGGGAAAAACTCCAAAATATTATTAAATGAGAATATGGGGATGTGCTGCTTACGTGAAGCAGACAGTGGGAGACAAATTGGATAGTAGATCCACTTTGTGCTACTTTGTAGGATATCTAAAGAATTCTATTGGATATTATTTCTATCATCCCAATGAAGCAAAAGTGTTTGTTTCAAGAAATGCCACCTTTTTGGAAAAGGAGTTTCTATTAGATAGAAAATGCAAGATGATAGAACTTGAAGAAATTAAAGATACTCCCTCAACTATAGAAGTTGAACCTATTTCCCAACAACCAGTAGTCGAAGTACCAGCTCCTAGAAGGTCTGATACGGTTATTAGACCACTTGCTAGATATACGCTTCTTCATGAACGAGACCATGATGAGTCTTGTGTTGGATGTGATCCAATGAACTTCAAAGAAGCAATATCTGACTGATTCATCCAAATGGCTTGAAGCCATGCAGTCTGAGATGGACTCTATGTATTCAAACCAAGTCTAGACATTAGTGGATCCACATGAGAGAATCGTTCCCCATATGATGCAAATGGATCTACAAAAGAAAGCTTGGGGCGGATGGGAAGATATTGACCTTCAAAGCAAGACTGGTCGCAAAAGGTTATACTCAAAAGCAAGGAGTTGACTATGAGGAAACTTTTTCACAAGTTGCTATGTTTAAGTCCATTAGAATACTACTAGGCATAGCAACATAGTATGACTATGAGATATGGCAAATGAATGTAAAGACTGCATTCCTCAATGGAGACATCAAAGAAGAAATTTATATGTCTCAACCTGAGGGATACACATCAGTAGGAATTGGGCATAAGGTATGCAAACTTCAGAGATCTATATATGGTCTCAAGCAGGCGTCAAGGAGTTGGAACCTCAAATTGGATAGCACTATCAAAGAGTTTGGTTTTGCTAAGAATCCTGAGGAACCATGTGTGTACAAAAAAGTTAGTGGGAGTGCAGTGACATTCCTTATACTTTATGTTGATGACATCCTACTCATTGGGAATGATGTAGGATTCCTGCAATCAACTAATGTATGGTTAGCAAGTAAATTCTCCATGAAAGACATGGGTGAAGCATCCTATGTATTGGGAATACAAATCTATAGAGATAGATTGAAGAGGATGATGGGACTCACCCAAGCCACTTATATCAATACCATTCTGAAGCGATTCTCTATGGAAGAGTCCAAGAGCGGATACTTACCAATGTGTCATGGTGTTACTCTATATAAAGCCATGTATCCCAAAACTGATGAAGAGATAGAGATGATGACACGTATTCCATATGCGTCAGTCATTGATAGTATCATGTACGGTATGATATCGACACGTCCTGATGTTGCCTACGCTCTGAGTGTTACAAGCAGATATCAGGCGAACCCTAGTCCAATGCATTGGAAGGCCGTGAAAGATATTCTTAAGTACTTGAAAAGAACTAAGAACTTGTTCATGGTCTATGGGGGTAAAGAATTGAAATTGGAAGGCTACACTGATTCTAGCTTCCAATGTGACGTAGATTATTCGAAATTCGACCTCTAGTTTTGTATTCATGCTTAATGGTGCGGCTGTCTCTTGGAGGAGTTCTAAGGAAGACACCGTTGCGGATTCCACCACTGAAGCTGAATACGTTGTTGCATCAGCTGCAGCCAAAGAGGCAGTTTGGATGAGGAATTTTGTCCAAGAGTTGGGCGTCATTCCTAACGGAGTTGATCCAGTTCCGGTGTACTGCGACAACACTGGTGCCGTTGCGCAAGCAAAGGAACCAAGGTCTCATCAAAGATCCAAACATATACTGAGGAAGTCCTACATCATCCGGGAGATTGTGGGAAGAGGAGATATATCAGTTGAAAGAGTCCCCTCTGCAGATAATATTGCTGATCCACTTACAAAGCCCTTGCCAGGACCATTGTTTGAAAAGTATCGCGAAGCAATGGGATTAAAGTTTATGGGTAGTTGGCTCTAGGGCAAGTGGGAGATTGTTAGAGTATATGCCCTGTAAGCCAACTGTTGGCTGGAGAATTTATTGACTCAAGTGTAATAAACAATCTTTATTTTAATATAATTTACTTTTTATTGGTCTCGTTATACTTTATCTGTATACCCATGCAAACAGCATAGATAAAGTCCTTGATTATGCTTTAATACAAATAAATCGTAATTCGATGTTGAAACTCATTTGTAAACACTGCATATTCTAAATTCGTTTCTAGTCGATTCAACCGCCTAAAACAGGGATAAAGGTCGCTTGAGCTCGAGACTAGCATCTGTGATGTTGTGTACTGCGTTTCTTGGTAAGGGCATAGAGATGTCCAAACATGCAGATGGGTAGTCATATGATGATTATACCGAACAACCCTCCCTCGGACTTTCCAAGTGGTTATCATTCATCGAGAGGATAAGTCCGTGGTTATGATTGTATATCATTAGTCCTTACGACCCGAGACAACACTGAGGCTCTATATGCTAGGGCTGTGCTTTGACTCGTTTACCGGCTCCAGGAGAGTCATCAGGTGGCGAGGTTGGGTATAGTTGCGACACATATAGGAGCCAGTGCATTGTAGTCGGGGATTCACCGCTCACCTACGGGTGTGGATATCCTATGTGATCTGAAGTAATAATAGTGCATGGAATCTCTGGCCAGAGTATGAGATGTACGTTGGAGAAGGAGTTTTCAAAATAGTACACGCGATGCCACTATTATATGTGTCACATAGTTATCGAATTAATATGCAACCCTCGATGAACCAATTGTTGCATATTCGATCGGGATATATGAGATGAAGGGATCGTACTGTACGTTAATCATAATCGACTGGTTCTTGTAGGCACTATCAGTGATATCTAGGGGATCATCAGGCGATGCTACTATACGCTCTTACCATGATTCGATGGGTGCAATCAGAAATGAGTTCTTACATTCTTGATCAAGGTGTTGATGAAAAGAATGGGGCTAACTAGGGTAAGCCCGAATAAGAATAAATGTTATTCTGAATCACAAGGAGTTGTGAACCCACGGCTAGCTGTATCCCTGAACCATTGAGGGTCACACAAGCACTGGATCGTTTGTTCCCGTTGAGACAATAAATTCAAGGAGTTGAATTTATATTATGATATAGTAAATTCAAGGAGTTGAATTTATAAAATTTGAGAATTTAATTTATTAAACTCAAATGTTGAGTTTATTAAATATTAAATTTTGAAGGTAATAAATTCAAAGAGTTGAATTTATAATTTAAATATTAAATTCAAATGTTGAATTTATAAGGGATGTAAATTAAAAATAATGGGTATATGTATAATGGGCTTGTAGGAGCACAAGACCAACATACATATTAAGGTTCTTACTTGGACTTTAAAAGATTAATTAATTAATTAAACAAGTTGGACTAGAATAATTAATTGATTAAGCCCATTAAGTATTTAATTTTATTAATGGGCCCTAAGCTTATATATATGTGTATTAGGCTTAAAGTTAAACACAATTAATTCACAATTTTTCGAAAATCCTCCTCCTTCTCTCCACAAAATTTCGGCCACTTCCTTTTGAAGGTGAATTTTGAGTCGTCTCTCGTTTTCAATCTCCAACGTAAAAACTACTTCTAATTTTTCTAGTGCAAATTAGAAGAGGAACAAATCATCTAGTCGTGGACCTGATTAGAAGAATAAAGAAAGGAGTTTTCGAAGAAAGTTCGTAGGGATTCATCAAGAGCTATATCCGCCTAAACCGGATTAGTTGGAGCCAAGTGATTTAATTCACCAAAGGTATAAAATTCCAACACTCTTTGAATGTTTAATTATAAAACCATACGAGTGCCTAAAACAAATATATTTTGATTGTCAAAATAAAATAAAAATTTTAAAACTTCCGCTGCGTTTGGGCACGAGAAAACCGAGATCCAACAATAATTTGGTGTCAAACATGTTAGAACGAAAAGATAACAACTTTAAATATCTTATGCATGAATTTAAAACATACGACACCCAAGAATATTTTGATTGTCAAAACTAAAATTTTTTTGAAAATTTTAAACTTCGGCAGCCTCTTATGCGAGAAAACGATACTTCAACGGAGACCCCATAAATTTTAAAGATCAGCATTATTCTCGATTTTTGTTATGCTATTTTGCGCCATTGTTGTTTGTGTAGGCCTCGTCAGCTTATAGGTTGAAAGCGGACATAGAACCAGATATTCATGTAAAGAGAGCCATAAATCAAATAAATGCAGGCAAGAACGAGTGCTGATTGCCATACTTGAAGCAGATATTGGAATCGGTCAATCCTTCTTACCAATTGTTCGATTCTCTTGTTTGAACTAGCATCCATTCAAGCAAGCATTTTCATTCCCAACAAATAAAATTTGTTTCTTTTTGTTTTTCTCTTCAAGAGTGTCAAGAATTCTTAAGGTTCTCACTCGCTATGCTACCAGATAAATCCATGTAGCACCTGGACTATTCCAATGCTCAGGATTGATCTAATTCATATGCATCATCTTGCCTCGAGAGCATGCATAATTTCTGTTGTCTTTTAAGCATGTTTGTCCTGCTATTTTCTTCTCAAGTATGTCTGAATATGTCTGGATCAAATGAAAGCTATTGTTTATCAGTTACCAACTTATCGTGTAGAATGACTTTTGTTGTGTCTTTGCATAACCATTTCTCTCTGTCTTCATTCTTTGTGACTGTTTCTGTGGGAAATCAGATTGTTATCAATTGAAAACACAACTCTTAAAACTCCAGTTCTCGGCTTATCTCGGTTGTCAATATTACGTACTGTTCAGTGACATGTAAAGAAATCTGAATGTTTTCCCATGATAATACAGCTGCTAGGTCACGATTGCTGTCAATGAAAATGCCGAAGCTGAAAATATTGTGCAAATCACTAGGCCGAAGAAGAAGCAGAGTCCAAAAACTTATCAAGGCTCAGTGCTAACCAATTGTCGATGCTCTGCATAACAGTATGCTCCACTTTTCCGGAAGCAAGCCCTGAACTACATACAAGGATGTATTCACTATTTTTCTAGTAACACAGAACTTCTACACAGAGGGGTATTGAAACTTTGTCAAAACCAGCTGCGTTTTTGCTCCACATGGCCCCGTTGCTGTCTAAGGATATTGCTAACAGATTCAACACAATCTTCTACAGCGTTGAAGTGGTCTGAAATAGGCTTGATGTGGTGTGGAAGTTGCACAATGTGGAAACCAGGTTCATTTAGTGGAAAAGAGCAGGAGATGTTTCGGTTTTATTGTTTTTTCAAAAAGATATGTTTCCACAATGCAAAAGAGCATATGATCCATAAAAGTATCGACTGGCATAATCACCAAGTAAATAAATATTGTCCATGACACAGAACATTCCAATGCATCAAACGATTCAAAAGTCTATTCTCCGTGGAGAGGAAGAAAAATACATGTATAATCATATTATATAGAGCAAAATCACGGGATTCCAAGATTTTTGATCGAATCACCACCATCCATAAACCACTTGAGTATACCTGTCCTTAAGCCATCTGACACTCTTCCGAAAGGACCCCTTGACTTTTCCTTCAACAGCGTAAACTTTATAGCTGGCAACCCTCTTCTTCCTCTGAAACTCAGGATCGTTAAAACTCCATGAACTCGAATTTGGCCCACCGGTACTCTTGCCTTTCTTCAGCTTCTGAGGTGCAACCTCCCCCAAGCCCGTTGTTGACGCCGCCACCGCCGCCGAGTAGGAGTATGAAGAAGATGAAGCACAGGAAGCGCTGTAAGACCTGAAATCATCAGGCCTGGTACTGTTATATTTATATTGGGGTCCATAGTAAGGCTGTATTTGAATATTTGCATCAGCAAAGGACTTTGATCTGTAATCTGCCATGGATTAGGAAGGAGTTTTCTCGATGGGTGGGGATAAAGCTCAAGTGTTGATGAATTTGCACAGCTAAAAAAATAATGGCTGCTGCAATAGGAGTTTGAAAGAAGGGTTAGGTGGCGTGGCGTGGCGTGGGTACTACTTTTCTTGATTTTGAAAATTATTTTTAAAACTAATTTATAATTAAACTAGTCAAATATCATTATTGAGAGAATATTCCAATTCAGATATTGGTAGTGTATTATTTTATATAAGACATAAAACAAATTAAAAACTCATGATAATCTATCAGAACACCCACAATGGATGGGTGTCATCAAACAGCGTGGGATTCACTGTCACATACTCATTATAACAACATATCTCTTTTACTCACATTCCTTTTAAAATTCAAACTCATTATTTATGGGTCACACAGTCCACTCAATCATCTTAAAATTTTTTCATATTAAATAAATATGTTTTAAATATAATTTACATTATTTAAATCATTATTCTAATTTTTAAAATAATCTTACTTTTTAATAAAATAATTTTATTTTATGCAACGGCTAGTTTCCAACGGTTACTTTGCAACGGCTAGTTGACAATAACAATTTTGCAAAGATGATAATAATTAAAAATCACATTAATCGAAATGACAAATACAATAATTAAAAATTACAATCACTCTGAAATATAATAATAATAATAATAATAATAATAATAATAATAATAATAATAAAAATAATAGAAAATGAACGTTGAGTAAATAGTTTAGATATTCCATCTCGACCTAATATCCTAGCATAGACATTCATATATGATAATATATTCCTCTGTCATCTGCGAGGTGTCTTTGTTCAAGATTTCGTACTCTTCAATTTCAAGCGTCGATTCTTAGCTTCAGATCTGGACAAGACAGCTTTTGCCTTAATCTCCTCTACTTCGAGTTGTTTTTGTTTCGGATCGACTTCGGACTTCTTCACGCTTGTGTACTCGGTGAACTTTGCGAAAATATTACTGTAGTTTACTGTCAGATTTTCTATGGTCGATTTGAATCTATCTTTTCCCTTTCTTTTTGCTGCCTTTTGTCCTATTGGACGAGTATCTTCATCATCCAGGTCTATGCTTACCTCTTGGTTAGAGGAGGTGTTGCTTGCTCCCGACTCTGAAGTCTTCGTCTTCTTTGTGGCCACATAGTGATCAGCGGACTGTGGAGTAAACATTGGACGGTCTTTGACAATTCTCCACACATGCTTGAGATTGAATGCAACACCATTGTTTTCGGATCGATATTTTTCGTACGCAAACCTTAATATATCTTCGTCACTGTGACCACTTCCATATGAACTGTAAACACTATTATAATTTGTGTTGAATCGATATATTTTTTTTGGATTGTATTGATCCAATGTGACCGTATAACATTTGCACTTCTGGTGTTTGAACCTGAGGGACGATTCTCATTGTAGTAGCTTGCAACATGTGAAAGCCCAGTATATTTGGCCCAAACACAAACCCCAAAGCCCGGCCTATTTAGTATAAGTAAATTAAAAAAACAAAGATAAACATAAAATTTCTTCTCTCTCCTCGCCTTCATCTTCCTGACCGAGAGCTGTGTTTTCTTTCTCTTTACAATTTCAAAATATCTTTTAGCGATTGTGGTCGTTTCGATCATCAAAAAATAAAAGAAATACATTTTCGGATAGCTCTCGTCGCAAGCTACGCATTGATACCCATTTTGCACAGAAATCTCACGATACTTTTCGAGCCCGTCGGAGAACGCCGCTCGTTTTCACCGGAATTTGTGAGGAAACTCTCGGTTTAAGCTTCCTAGAACTTTACATCGAAGCCTTGATGTATAATTATGATTTTAGGGTTTCGAAATTTTGGGTATTTTGAATAATTCGAATTTCAACAATTAATATATATTGGATTATTGATTGCAGGTGCTATATCGGAGTCGATTGGAGGTATTAAGATAATTTTCGAAATTTAATGAGAGAATATTTCGAATTTAGCCTATTAATTTGGGAATTTATGATTTTTGAAATGTTAAACCGTTATTGAGACGTGTTTATAGCATTAGAAATAGAAAATGAAAATTTTGAAAATGCCTAGAAAATATCGAAAATTTCAGATTCGGTACGATTGAATTTTCGAAATTTCAAGTTGTCCGGTATTGAGAGATTTAAGTTATATAAATCACTATATTTGACTTTGCGATGAGTTTTAGAAATTGTAAAGCCTAAATTAAGAATTTTTGGAATTTTAGGCTAAATTGTCAAATAATAGAAAAATAAATTGAACTTGATATGAAATGTATTATTTGCCACATGATTGGATTATTCGAGAAATCCTTAAGAAATTTCAGTGGTAAATTAAGAGTTCAGTTGAGGTACGTATGAACTGTTTTCATTACGACGTCTAATATGACGTGAGATGACGTTGAGTATGTTGTAATGAGTTGTGGCGTGCTTTATGTGCTTCTGTGAATACGTGATTGCATTCATGAATTTATTTGAGTTGATACTATTAGTGCATAGCATTTCGAGCCTTGACTCCTTTGATTGCTATTGATATTGATATTGATTTATCGAGTTGTTGTGTCATCGATGGAGCGGGTGGGTAGGATTAGCACTCCTGATGACTTGCATGAGGGCTGAGCGGGTAGCTCTTGTACCCTCGATGCTACGTGCATGGATGAGTGGCGACTTGATGTTGCGTTGCTACGTTCCTGGCACGGGTGGCCACTGTTACTGTTGTTGATGCGATTCATTTGGACTTCGTTTGGTATCCATTATCGGTTGTTACCCTTCACGCATTGCATTACATTGCATTGCATTGCATCGCATTTTACTTGATTTCATTTCATGTCAGTTATATTTGTCGTAATATTACTGGTTCGTCGTACTGGGCCCGACCCCTCGTTTCTTTTTATGCTTTGGTTGTTTTTGATGCCATATCAGGTTATCCAAAGGCACGTATATTCTATATTTTCATGCGTCGATCATGTCATAGTATGTGTTGGAATGTTTGAATGCGTAAAAAAATCCATGTGTGTTGTGTAACGTTTGAGCAGAAACTTGTTGGATCGATTTTTGAAACGATTTTATGATCTAAAACTCAAAATTTACTGTTCTTTTAAATACTGCGATTTTTCGGTCGTGTTTTTGGGAAAAATTTTGACATAAAAATCGTAGAACTTTTTGATACCTTCGATTTGATAAAAAATTAGAAATATTTGGATAAGAAATGAGTGAGTTATGATTGTTTTCGTGGGACTGCTCAAACTACGTTTTTCTGAAAATATGTTATTGATGTGTTCTTGAAGTTTTATTGTTGAAGGCTTCGTTGGGGATCGATGGGTGATCGCTGCTGCGTTTAGGTAAGTCGAGAATGTGGTTGGGATGATTGTTGGTGATTCCTTTCGTGTCGTTAGGCATTTGGTTGAATTAGAAGTCGTAGGAATCGATTTGATGTCAAATTTCGTGGTCATGAATTATGTTGCGTGGTAGGTTGAGCGTCGTTGTTTTGGGACATTGTATGAGTTTAGTCAATGCCATATCACCTTAGGGTGTGTCTCGAGGTGTCGATTCTTTGTCCATTTGAT
Source organism: Primulina huaijiensis (assembly GCF_012295235.1). Lineage (NCBI taxonomy): Eukaryota > Viridiplantae > Streptophyta > Magnoliopsida > Lamiales > Gesneriaceae > Primulina > Primulina huaijiensis. Next base: position 8,430,742 of record NC_133312.1, read on the forward strand.
CTAGTTGGGAGAAAAAGAACCATGTAAAGTTTTCTTGCAGGTTTGATCTTTCGTGGTTAGACGGACCCCTACACGGACCCTTACACGGGGTCCATGCCTTTGTTTCTTCCGAAGTGTCAAAATTTTCGAGCCTACACGGACCCATACACGGACCCTGGCATGGGGTCCGTGCCCTCCCTTCTTTTCGAGTATGTCCCTACCGTAGGTACACGGACCTAGGCACGGGGTCCGGGTCCCCCCTTTTCTTCGACACAAATTTTACAGAACCTACACGGACTTGTAGCCGGACCTGGGCACGGGGTCCGTGTACTTCATGTTTTGGGAAAAATTTTAGACTTCACCTCAGGTTTTGATTTGGGGTTCAAGAACATGGTTAGTACGATGATTAAACGAGGTCAAGTCCCGAGCGAACTAGAAGGTCAGAAGCTACTTATTCATTTTGGTGGTGAGCACGAATACCTACGTCTAAGTTATGCAAGTTAAGTGTTTGAATTCATATTAGTATGCGCAGCAGTGGCCCCAAGAGAGATCCAACGAATCCCTCAACGCCAAGTAAGTATGTCCGACGTGCGAAAGAAAATACTTTTAAGTTTTTGAGGTATGCTAAATGTCTTGTAACCAAATTATGTATGTGATTGGAAAGCAGTAAAGCATGACCAGGGACCAATCCATCCCGTTAAAGCATGAACGGGTTCAGATCAGGATTGGAAAGCGGTAAAGCATGACCAGAGACCAATCCACCCGTTAAAGCATGAACGGGGATCTCATGTATGTGACAGTAGATCTTCCCTGTCAGCCTAGTACAGTGGTTTAGTTTGATCAGACGCTTTTATGTATGGGTCACTTGTTTTGAAACATGCCTCTACGTAAAATGATGTTATGTATGCTCAAGTATGTATGAAGCAAGCATGTTTAAGAAAAGTTCAACGTTGATGGCACGTCTATGTATGTATGTATGTTCAAGTTTGGTTGCATGTTCAAGTTTTAAGTATGTACGTCCTATTTGAAGATGCATGTGGTTTTATTATGTAGTATTTGCTACCTTCCAGTTTATACGTGTTGAGTCTTTAGACTCACTAGATTTGATCGATGCAGGTGAGGATGAGATCGAGGGGACTAGGGGTGGGGAACAAGGAGCAGGCTTGGACTGAGCAGGAGGCTAGACCCGAGGACCGCCCAGTTTTTAAGAATTTATGAAATGTTCAAACACTCTGATTTCACGCCTTTGTTACGTTGTTTAAACAAGTATTTTTATCAAACTTTATTCGCGATATTTTTATTTCAATTATCTTTGGAGGAATAGTTTATTTTAAATCGAAGTTTGAGGGTTTGTCTCTTATTGAAGAAAATTTTTATTTTTCCGCAAATTTTAAATAGTTTAAAAGTACGGTACGTTACAGTTGGTATCAGATCGGTGTTCTTGTAAAGGGTTACGCCTACTGCCAGTTTCGAGAAGCTCACGAAGTCACACATCAAGTCTGTAAGTTGTAAAATTTTAAATTTTAAGTTCTTTCATGTATTAAGCAATAAGTCATGATTTCAGCATGTGCATATTTTAAAGTTCAAATTACTTGCATCTTATGTTAATGATATTATTCTATTGCATGTTGGGTTTACGTGTTTGGTAAATTTTGGAACTGCATGCCTCCTAGACGTATGGTTAACCGTGAAGCAAGAGATGAGAACAGAGAGGCTCGGAATGAGGAGAGGGTCACTCCTCCTCACCAACCTCCGGACATGCAGGCACAGATGCTTGCAGGTATGACGCAGTTCTTCGCGCAGTTTGCGGGGAACCAAGCTGCAGCTGACGCAGGGGCGAGGACCCGACCCGAGGCTGTGTATGCAAGGTTTAGGAGGATGGATCCTAAGGAATTCTCGGGGACGACTGACCCGATGGTGGCTGAGGGATGGATTAAATCCATCGAGGTGATTTTTGACTTCATGGAACTGCAGGATGCAGATCAGGTAAGATGTGTCACATTTCTTCTGTCCGGGGACGCCAGACTGTGGGCAGACTTTGACATGGAATGGGTTCAAAGACGTTTTCTACTCTAAGTACTTTACTGAGTAAGTACGATCAAGGTTGACCAAGGAGTTCATGGAGCTGCGGCAGGGAGACATCAATGTAGCAGAATTTGTGAGAAAGTTTGAGAGGGGGTGTTACTTTGTACCCCCGATAGCTAATGATGCCCGGGAGAAGTTGAGGCATTTCATGGATGAATTGCGGCCGATACTGCGCCGTGATGTCCGAGTTGCTGGTCCTACTACTTACGTAGTTGCCTTGTCTAGAGCTTTGGCGACAGAACAAGATCAGAGGGACATCGAGAACGATAGACAGGGCAAGAGGCCCTATCAGGCACCGCAGTAGCAGCTGCACCGAGCCCAGTTCAAGAAGCCCTTCCAGGGGTATCCAGGGAAGAAGCCATACCAGGGACCATCGAAAGGCAAGGGTCTTGCTCCTCAGCAAAAGGCTCCCCAGAAGCTCGGTGATTATCGAGTGTGTCCGAAGTGCCACCGCCAACATCCAGGGCAATGTTTATATGGGCCAAGAAAATGTTTCAAATGTGGAGCCAGTGACCACATGCTAAAGGTGTAAGGCCCGGGGCCGAAGAGGGCGGGGGGTGATCGCCGGTGCCATAAGGTTGCACGGACAATGAGCGACTCCTGACAGGCTTCTAGGCGGAGGGAACATGAATGAACCGATCTTACACCGGAAGGAGAGGGATTTCGAGACTATTCAATGTAATGGACTGTACAGTTGAAGAGAGTTTAAAAGATTTGATATGTGCTACTCATACCACGAAGGTGCATCTTCTTTTCGGTAGCTCATCACATAAGAACTCCAAAGTTAAGCGTGCTTGACTTGGGGTAATTCTGGGATGGGTGACCTCCTGAGAAGTTTCCTAGGGTGCGTGTGAGTGAGGACATAAGCACGCTGAAAAAACTCGTCTTGGTACAGTGAGGACAGTCGTCGAATCTGGGGCGTTACAAAAGGACTGCCCACAATGGAGGCAACCGACTCAGGGAAGAGTGTTCGCCATGCATGCTCAGGAGCGAACCCAGACACGACATTATTGACAGGTAAACTTATTTAATTAAGCATCGTGTTATTTTGCTATGCATGTTTTGAATTTAATTGGGATTATTAGTGTGTTAGTTAATATTTTGGCGACTTGGGATAGAATTTTCTGCTTGAGGTCAATATTAGAGTATTTGGGATAAGTTTTGTGTGTTGTGCCAACGTTTCTCCGGAAATATTCTCATAAAGAGATTAGCCACTAAGGCCCAGATAGATTCAGGAGCCACTCACTCCTTTATCTCGGAGACGTTCGCTAATCATTTGGACATCAAGTCCATTGGCCTCGAGGTGAACTACTCAGTGACAGTTCCATCAGGGGAAGAACTATTATCTACTAGTGTGGTCAGAGATATTGATCTAGAACTACAGGGCCACCTAGTGTATGCGGATTTGATCGTGTTGCCGATGCCAGAATTTGATATTATTTTGGGAATGGACTGGCTGACGAAGAATAGAGTTTAGAAAAGGTCAGTGTTAATAAGACCTTTGGGTACGGAGGAGTTTTTATTTGAGCCAGATAGATAGAGAAGTTTCCCTCGCATGATCTCATGCATGCAGGCACGGAGACTTATTCACAAGGGTTGTCAGGCTTTCTTGGCCAGCATTGTTTCAGCGCCTGACGCACCCACTCCGTCTATATCTGAGGTACCAGTAGTCCGAGATTTTCCTAATGTTTTTCCAGATGACATCACGGGTCTTCCACCAGAGAGAGAGGTGGATTTTGCAATCGATCTTATGCCAAGCACCGTGCAATCTCTAAGAAACCGTACCAATTAGCTCCAGCTGAGATATTAGAGCTCAAACAGCAGATTCAGGAGCTTCTGGACAAACAATTCATCCGCCCTAGTTTCTCACCTTGGGGCGCACCCGTGCTATTTGTGAAGAAGAAAGACATGAGCATGAGACTGTGCATCGATTACCGAGAGTTGAACAAGGAAACGATCAAGAACAAGTACCCACTACCAAGGATCGAGGATTTGTTTGATCAGCTGCAGGAAGCTACAGTGTTCTCTAAGATAGATCTTCGATCAGGGTATCACCAGCTGAAGATAAAGGATGCAGATGTTCATAAGACAGCCTTCAGAACCAGGTATAGGCATTACGAATTCTTAATGATGCCGTTTGGACTGAAAAATGCTCCAGCAATATTCATGGACCTCATGAACTGAGTATTTCAGCCTTTTCTTGATCAATTCGTCATAGTATTCATTAACGATATTCTTATTTACTCGAAGAGCGATGAGGAGCACAACCAGCATTTGAGTACGGTCTTACAGATCTTGAAGAGTCGCAAGTTATTTGCGAAGTTCAGTAAGTGTGAATTCTGGTTGGAGAATGTCAGAAGAGTTTTGATACTTTAAAGCAAGAAGAATGCTAAATTCGTGTGGAGTGAAGAGTGTCAGAAGAGTTTTGATACTTTAAAGCAAGCTCTTATTTCAGCGCCAGTTCTAGCCATGCCATCAGGGCAAGGTAATTTTGTGTTATACACCGATGCATCTAAGCTCGGGTTAAGCGCAGTATTGATACAGCATGGTCGGTTTATAGCTTATGCTTCAAGGCAGTTGAAGGTGCACGAGAAGAATTACCCGACTCATGATCTAGAATTAGCCGCCGTTGTCTTTGCATTGAAGATTTGGAGACTCTACTTGTACGGCGAGAAATGTCAGATATTCACTGATCACAAGAGTCTCAAGTATTTCTTCACGTAGAAAGAATTAAATATGAGGCAGAGACGGTGGTTAGAGTTGGTGAAAAACTATAATTGCGAAATTAGCTACCATCCAAGGAAAGCTAACGTTGTGGCAGATGCCTTGAGCAAAAAAGTTGCAGTCTTAGCACAGTTGTCAGTACAGAGACCCCTTCAGTCTGAGATTCAGAGGTTTTGTCACGCCCCGGGACGGGGTTGATCGACATCAGTGTTGCTCTCAAATTTACATTCGAAAACAACAAGCCTCAGAAGTACATAATTTCAGAAATCAGTCTTTTATTCATAATACTGAATATTCATTGTCTGATACAACTCAAATAATAATGTTTTACAGTGGAAATGTAAAAACAAAAAATACAATGTCTGAACAGATGCAGCGGAATATAAAATATAAATCAGAACTGAGAACAACGATCTTCATCACAAGTCCCAGAACTGGATCTGCTCCTCTTCTTCTAACATTTCTTCAGTATACTTATCTGAGATGGGTTTGGTGGGTGGTGATATTGTTGTCACTCAGTAAGCAGGGGCGGGAATAACTCCCAGTTTTCAAACACCAGTTTTACAGAAACAATAATACAATAATATACAGAAAACTCTTATTTTCAAAACAAGAATCAGAATTCAGAAATCACAGGTTTCATAACAGAAATCAGAATTAGTAAGCACTGAGCACGTTAGTGAATTTCATGGCTAAATTGATATCAGTCCCCTATATATTCTCTCCTCTAAAGGGTGAGGCCAGAATCAGAAATCAGAATTAAGAGATGTTCAGAATATATATTCCTACCATTAGTTCACTAGGGAGTTTCATTGCTTCAAAATCATATATCAGAAATCAAACATTCAGAAACTGTTCTTTAAAACAGAAATTATAAAACTGATTTCAAGATATATACGTAAGCCCACTTACAGTAATTTGCTAGAGTTTCGGTTGAAGTCTACTGGAAATCTGGTTGCTTTCGCTACTGGATTTTGTTGCTTGAACAAAGACACTCTCTCTTAACTCGAAAGTTCAAGTGATATTCTCAAGGTTTGTGTAACCCATTTCAGAGACTTGAGGGTGTTATTTATAGGTCAAATTCTGACTGTTAGCCTCCCTATTAATGACCATAATCTGCCATTAACAGCCTTTATTCCATGTTAATGTTTCAGTTACAAGTTTAAGCTGAAACATTAACTGTCTGCTGGAATCTCGCTCTTCTGCTGTTGGATTTTATCTGTTGTCTACTGCTGGATTCTAATCTGCTGGAAAAGTATCAGCTTCTGAAATATTAGCTTCTACTGAAAATTTTGCATTGCTGCTGAAATGCTGGAAATTCGGGTTCTCACATCCCTCCCTTCTTATGAAAAGTTTCGTCCTCGAAACTTGGCTATACATGATCCTCAAAGAGATAAGGGTATTGTTCTCGCATCTTTTCTTTCAATTCTCAAGTAACTTGTCTTTCGGTGTGATTGGGCCATTGTGCTTTGACATATGGAATAGTTCTTCGTCTCAGTACTTGGCCTTTGTTATCCACAATCCGAATTGGAATTTCCTCATACTTAAGTTCTTCATTTAGATTTCTCTCAACCAGAAGTGGTCCAGCTTCCAGAACATGACTTGGATCATAAATATATTTCCTCAACTGCGAGACGTGGAATACATTGTGAATTCTTGACATGTCGGGTGGTAGTGCTAATCTATAAGCAAGTCTTCCCACTTTTTCAAGAATTTCAAATTGTCCGACGTATCTGGGATTCAGTTTCCCAGCTTTATTGAATCGGATTACACCCTTCATGGGTGATACTTTCACATATGCCTTTTCACTTACTTCAAATTCCACAAGTCGTCTTTTCAAGTCAGCCCAACTTTTCTGTCGATCTTGTGCAGCTTTTAATCTCTCCTTGATCACAGCAAATTTATCCACTGTTTCTTGGATTAGTTCGGGTCCAAAGATGGCTTTTTCCCCTACTTCATCCCAATACAGTGCTGATCGACACTTTCGTCCATACAAAGCTTCGTATGGTGCCATTCCGATACTGCTGTGGTAACTATTATTGTCCGCGAACTCGATTAAAGGCAGATGTTCACTCCAATTCCACTGAAGTCTAGAGCACATGCTCTCAGCATATCCTCTAAAGTTTGAATTGTCCTCTCTGTTTGGCCATCGGTCTGACGATGATAGGCCGTACTGAGAGTGATCTTAGTTCCCATGATTTGTTGAAAGCTCTTCCAAAAACGGGATGTAAACCTAGGATCTATGTCTGACAATATGTTTACTGGAACTCCACGTAAGTGTACGATCTCATTCATGTACAATGTGGCTAGCTTATCCAAATTATAGTTCATGCGGACAGGTAAGAAATGTGCCGATTTTGTGAGTCTATTTACAATTACCCAGATGCCATCATGACCTTGTCTCGACTTGGGTAAACCAACTACAAAATTCATAGAAATATGTTCCCATTTCCATTCCGGGATTTCTAATGGTTGAAGAAGGCCACCAGGTCTCTGGTGCTCTGTTTTGACTTGTTGGCACACGTGACATTTTAAAAAAAACATTGCCACGTCTTTCTTCATTCCACTCCACAGAAATTCTTTTTTAAATCTCTGTACATCTTGGTACTGCCAGGATGAACTGAAAATTTTGACTTATGTGCTTCAGACATTACTTCTTGTCGAAGGTTATCGATGTCTGGTACGCGCAATCGTCCTTTCATCCACAAGATTCCTTTGTTGTCTATCTCAAAATCTGGTTATTTCCCTTCTTTAGCTTGCTATTTCAGTTTCACCAAAGCAGAATCTCTATCTTGACTCATCTTGATTGTCTCTCGAAGACAGGGTTGTGTTGAAAGTGATGTCAGGATCACCTTACTCGTATTCTTTCGACTTAAAGCATCTGCTACCTTGTTGGCTTTGCCTGAGTGGTAGCTTATCGTCAATTCGTAGTCCTTCATGAGTTCAATCCATCGTCTTTGTCTCATATTTATTTTCTTTTGAGTGAACAAATATTTGAGACTTTGGTGATCAGTGAAAATCTCACACTTGGCACCATATAAATAGTGTCTCCAAATCTTTAGTGCGAAGACCACTGCAGCTTGTTCGAGGTCATGTGTTGGGTAATTCTGTTCATACGGCTTCAACTGTCTCGACGCGTATGAAATCACCCTTCCCTCTTGCATGAGTACACATCCTAAATCTCCTTTAGATATATCACTGTAGATGGTGAAGTCTTGGCCTTTAGTTGGCAATACTAACACCAGAGTAGAGGTAAGCTTCTTCTTCAAAGTCTCGAAGCTTTTCTCACAATCTTCACTCCATTGAAATTTAGAGTTCTTCTGTATGAGTTTGGTGAGAGGTATTGCTATTGAAGAGAATCCCTCAACAAATTTTCGGTAATAGCCCGCTAATCCCAAGAAGCTTCGAATTTCTGTCACATTCTTTGGTCTAGGCCAATATGAGATTCCTTCTACTTTCTTAGGATCCACAGATATTCCTGCTGCCGATATTATGTGTCCCAAGAATGTGACGCTCTCTATCCAGAATTCGCATTTCTTGAATTTGGCGTAGAGTTCTTTTTCTCTAAGCGTCTGGAGGGTGAGATGAAGATCTTCTTTGTGGTCCTCCCCACTTGACGAATATACTAGAATATCTTCGATGAATACCACAACAAACTTGTCAAGAAAAGGCTTGAACACCCTGTTCATGAGATCCATGAATACTGCCGGAGCGTTTGTTAACCCGAACAGCATTACCATGAACTCATAGTGTCCATACCTTGTTCTGAAGGCTTTCTTCGGAATATCGTCTGCATTGACCTTCAGTTGGTGCTAGCCTGATCTTAAGTCGAGCTTGGAAAAGCTAAAGCTTCTTTGAGTTGGTCAAACAGGTCATCTATCCTCGGAAGTGGGTACTTATTCTTGATGGTAATCTTGTTCAACTCTCTATAGTCGATAAATAATCTCATACTCCCGTATTTCTTTTTCACAAACAGAACAGGAGCTCTCCACGGAGATGCGCTTGGTCGGATTTGCTTCTTATCCAACAACTCTTGTATTTGGTCCTTGAGTTCCTTTAATTCTGCTGGGGCCATTCTGTATGGTGCTTTTGAGATCGGTGTAGCCCCAGGAATCAATTTGATCTGAAACTCCACTTCACGGTCGGGGATTGTGCCCGGGAGTTCTTCAGGAAAGACATCCGGAAACTCTTGTACTACCGGAATCTCTTCTAGTGTAAGTGTAGTTTCTTCTTTTACCTCGCTTAACATTTCGAGGTAAACTTCTTCTCCACTTTTCATAGCTTTCCAAGTTTGAAAAGCAGAAAGAAGAGTCTTTCCTTCTTTGGTCTCGCCATGAAATAAAAGTTTCTCTTGGTGTGGAGCTTGGATGGTTACCGTCGTTCGATGACATGTCTACTAGAGCATGATTATTGGCTAACCAATCCATTCCAAGAATTAAATCGAATTTCACCTAGCTTAGTTGGATTAGGTTTGCCTTGAAACTTTGATTTTCTATGAGTAAACCTATATCCCGATATAGAATGCGAGTTTCTAAAGTCCGATTTGCAGGAGTTTCTACTCTATATGGTTCTTCTAAGTTATCAGGCATAGTTCCTAACTTCTTGGCAAATCTCTTAGACATGAATGAATGCGTAGCACCACAATCAAATAATACATAAGCTGGTATATTATTGATTAGAATGGTACCTGCTACAACATCATTTAAGTTGTCAGCCTCTTCTTGAGTGAGAGTATAGACTCGAGCATTTGGCTTGTTCTCCTTAGGCTTGTTTGGAGTTGTTCCACTGCTGGACCATTCCTTGGATCTGGAAGAGGGCATTGAGCAATGCGATGGTCCATCTTTCCACAATGGAAACAAGCTCCAGAATTCCTACGGCATTCACCAGTGTGAGTGAATCCACAAGTTTGGCACTTGACTCCCTCTTTGCTTGATTGAGAAGGAGTGGTTCCTTTGGCTGGAGAACTGGTGAATTAGTTACTTGAAAACCTAGGCTTCTTGAATTGTTGGCCCAGTTGGTACTGGCTTGACTGAGGACGTTTGATTTTGTTCTCACCTTCACGCCTCTTAATGTAATTCTCAGCCCTGATGGCGGCACCCATCAATTCATCAAAATTGTTGGGCTCGATAACAGCAAGGGCAGATTGAATACGGCTGTTCAATCCTTTCTTGAAGCGATGTATCTTTAAGGCCTCGTCTCCCATGATGGTTGGGGAGTAAGTTCCCAATGAGTGGAACTTGGATGAATACTCCACCATTGTCATGTTGGATTCTTGAACCAAGCTTTCAAATTCTGACAGCTTCTGCACTCGAATTGCTGTCGGGAAGTACTACCTCAAGAATGCCTCTCGGAACTTTTGCCAGGTGATAGGTCCCGTCCCTAACATAGCTGGTGAGACTCCTTCCCACCATTTGGCATCTTTATCCACAAGAAATTGTGTAATCACATCTACTCTGATCCCTTGTGGAACCTCAAGGAGTCGAAGATGATTCTCCACCTCTTTCATCCAATTTTGTCCGACCTCATGATCGGATTTTCCATCGAAGTTTGGGACTCTTGCTCTTCAGAGAACCTCATAGTGCTGCTTGGTCCTATTCTGAGCTAGAGGTGGTGGTGGTGGCTGGTTAGCATTAGGGTTGACCAACCCTTGTAGCGTGGTTGCCACAATCGTGGCTATAGCCATAAGATCCGCCTAACTGAGGCCAAATGCTGGTGGTGGTTGTTGTTGTTGTGCGTCTTCGTCATTGTGGTTGTTATTGTGGTTATTGTAACGAGGGTTGCGGTTGTTTCTCACTGGTATTCCGTCCATATCCTACAATTATGAAATTTCAAAGGTTTTGGCAGAATATGAACTAAACAAAAGAAGCAAAATGTTTAAGTAAATGCTTGAGAATTAAATATGAAACCAATTGATAGAAATAACTTTTATTGATTTCCCAAGAAAAGGCGATTACAACTGAACTTCGAAAATGAAAACAGAAATGCAAATGAAACAAGTGTTATTACAAAAACTACTACTGATGGTCTAATCTATCACTTCTCCCAATTCCAAATCAATAGGATCCTCTTCTACTTCTTCTTCTTCTTCTGGATCCTCTTCAGGTTCATCTTGGTTGGCTATTACTGCTTGTAGATGTTCAATATGACCATGAAGAACTACATTCTGGTCGCTAAAAACTTCAACCGTGCTCTGCAACTCATGAATATGAGCATCAGTCTGCTCATTATACTGATTATGCTGGTGCACGAGTTGGTGATTTTGATCCTTAAGCGCTTGGATCTTCTCAATCAAGTTATCACGTAACTCGATAAACTCTGCAACGGTCTCTTGAGAGGTTTCAAACTCTTCTTGAGCCTTCCTATTCCTCTCTTCTGCTTTATACAGATAGTGAGCATAACGTTGAACATCATCTCTTAAGCAATCTGCTCTATGCTGTAATTCATCTTTGTCCAGCTCTAATCAGTAGTTATGTCACTTGAGTTTCTCTAACTTCTTTTCTAAGCTCTTAACGTAGCGACTCTGGTCAGCCATATCCTACATCCAAAACTTGAAAGTGAATGTTCAGAAATGGTCAGGTCGAGTTATAGACAAATACTGAAATGAACAAAATCAGTACAGCCTATAACAAGTAATAGAAGAAAATAGCTCAAACATTTTCGATCTTAGAATGGCATGAAAAATTTATTAAAAATCCTCCACATCAAGAACATGAAGTGTACCAAGTTTGATGCCAAAATGCTAAGCCGTTTGGAAATGAAAATTCCTCAAAGTTTCGAAAAATTGAAAAATTTCACGAAAATGATGATATCACTATCTAAACGAAGGATTTTGGGGTTCGTCTGCGGTGCTAGAACGATTGAACGGTTCTAGGATTGAATGGTTTTAGGTTAGTTCTCCTCGTCGAGAACTTTCCAACGGTATATTTTAATAGTCAAAATTCTTCCTGGATCAAAAGTTATGGCCGTTTGAAGTTTGCGCGAAAAACACCTCAACTTCCATACCATTTGCAAGGCCTATTGCATGAGCCAGCTGGAATTCACTTCTTACTGAAATTCGGATGCTTCTGCAACCAAGTCTGCTACTTTCCAGCACTATTAAAATCAGTCTGTTGCATTTTGGTCTACTGACCAAGTCTTCTGCATTCAGACCTACTGATTTCCATCTACTGGTTCTGTTTTCAAACTACAGGTTTTTCTGCTACTGATATTCGGTCTACTGGTTTTGGTCTACTGAAATTTTTTTTTCTACTCATTTCAGACATGCTGCTGAAACACTCAGAACTCTACTGCATTCTGGTTTGTTTCCCTTACTGATTATTCCCAACTGTACGTAGTTAGTCTATTATTTCAGTAGTTTATTTTCAGTATTCTATTACAGTAGTTTTTCATAACTTATTTTCAGAAGTCTATCATAACTTATTATTTCTAGTTCCTCCTCCCCAGATTATGAAACCTGGTTTGCTCTGATACCACTTCAATGTCACGCCCTGGGACGGGGTTGATCGACATCGGCGTTGCTCTCAAATTTACATGCGAAAACAACAAGCCTCAGGAGTACAGAATTTCAGAAACCAGTCTTTTATTCATAATACTGAATATTCATTTTCTGATACAACTCAAATAATAATGTTTTAAAGCGGAAATGTAAAACCAGAAAATACAATGTCTGAACAGATGAAGCGGAATATAAAATATAAATCAGAACTGAAAACAACGATCTTCATCACCAGCCCCAAAACTAGATCTGCTCTTCTTCTTCTAACATTTCTTCAGTATTCTTATCTGAGATGGGTTTGGTAGGTGAGTGATATGGTTGTCACTCAGTAAGCAGGTGCAGGAATAACTCCCAGTTTTCAAACACCATTTTTACAGAAACAGTAATACAATAATATAAAGAAAATTCTTATTTTCAGAACAGGAATCAGAATTCAGAAATCACAGGTTTCAGAACAGAAATCAGAATTAGTAAGCACTGAGCACGTTAGTGAATTTCATGGCTAAACTGATATCAGCCCCTTATATGTTCTCTCCTCTAAGGGGTGAGGCCAGAATCAGAAATCAGAATTCAGATATGTTCAGAATATATATTCCTACCATTAGTTCACTAGGGAGTTTCAGTGCTTCAAAGTCATATATCAGAAATCAAACATTCAGAAACTGTTCTTTAAGACAGAAATTATAAAACTGATTTCAAGATATTTATACGTAAGCCCACTTACAGTAATTTTCTAGAGTTTCGGTTGAAGTCTACTGGAAATCTGGTTGCTTTCGCTACTGGATTTTGTTGCTTGAACAAAGGCACTCTCTCTTAACTCGAAAATTCAAGTGATAATCTCAAGGTTTGTGTAACCCATTTCAGAGACTTGAGGGTGTTATTTATAAGCCAAATTCTGACTGTTAGCTTCCCTATTAATGACCATAATCTGTCATTAACAGCCTTTATTCCATGTTAATGCTTTAGTTACAAGTCTAAGCTGAATCAATAACTGTCTGATGGAATCTTGCTCTTCTGCTGTTGGATTTTATCTGTTGTTTGCTGCTGGATTCTAATCTGCTGGAAAAATATCAGCTTCTGAAATATTAGCATTTGTACCAGCTTCTGAAATATATTAGCTTCTGCTGGAATTTCGCATTGCTGCTGAAATGCTGGAAATTCGAGTTCTCACAGGTTCGGCCTAGAGGTTTATTGTAAGGGCAGAGTTCCTAGGTTGTCTAATATGACAGTCAAGTCTGATTTTCTAAAACGAATCCGTAGAGGACAACCTTCAGATGAACAATTGCAGAAATGGAGACTGAAGGATGAAGCCAAGGGCAGTGTACTCTACTAAGTTTCTGATGGTATTGTGAGATACATAGGTAGAATATGGGTTCTTAAAGTTGATTCGATCAGAAAGGATATTCTGACAGAGGCACATGCATCTCTGTATTCCATCCACCCAAGAGGTACCAAGATGTATAAGGATCTACAGATTTTGTAGTGGTGGCCAGGGATGAAGCGAGACATCCGCCGATTTGTGTCAGAATGTCTCACTTGCCAACAAGTGAAAGCTGAACATCAGAGGCCAGCAGGGATGCTTAAGTCACTCCCTATCCCTGAGTGGAAATGAGAGAATATTACTATAAACTTCGTCATTGGGTTGCCAAAGTCAGTCAGAGGATTTAATGCCATTTTGGTTATAGTGGATCGACTCACTAAATCAGCGCATTTCTCGCCAGTGAAGACGACTTTCTCCATGACGCAGTATGCGGAGCTCTATATCAGGGAGATTTTTCGATTGCACGGGATCTCAGTTTCTATTGTGTCCGACAGGGACCCAAGATTTACATCGTCCTTTTGGAAGAGTTTACATGCAGCCATGGGGACAAAGTTGATATTCAGTACAGCTTTTCACCCGCATACAGATGACCAGTCTGAGCGTGTGATCCAGATATTGGAGGATTTTTTGAGGGCTTGTGTGATCGATTTCCATGAAAATTGGGAATCGAAGCTACCTCTAGTGGAGTTTATCTACAACAACAGTTTCCAAGCATCTATAGGTATGGCTCCCTATGAGGCACTGTATGGAAGGAAGTGCAGATCACCGGTTTAATCGGATGAAGTTGGTGAAAGGGCAGAAATTGGTCCAGAGATAGTTTAGCAGACTGTAGATGTGGTGGTCAAGATTCGAGACAGGATGAAGACCGCCCAGAGCCGTCAAAAGAGTTATGCTGACAGGAGAAGAAGGGATTTTGAGTTTGCCGTAGGTGATCACGTTTTTGTAAAATTACCACCTATGAAGGGTGTTATGAGATTTGGGAAAAGAGGCAAGCTGAGTTCGAGGTTTATTGGGCCATTCGAGATTCTTGACAGAGCTGGGACATTAGCTTATCGTGTTGCCCTTCCGACGAATCTGGCCGGGGTACACAATGTGTTCCACGTCTCGATTTTGAGAAAGTATCTAGCCAATCCTTCGCACGTGTTGAGCTATGTACCGTTGCAGCTTGCTCCAGATCTGTCGTATGAGAAAAGACCCGTCCAAATCCTAAACAGACAAGAGCGTAGGCTTCAGAACAAAGTGACCAAGCTGGTCAAAGTCCAGTGGCTGAATCAATCAGTGGAGGAGGTCACTTGGGAGACCGAAGCAGATATGAGGGACCGCTACCCGGAGTTGTTTGGTAAGATTTAATTTCCATGACAAAATTTATATAAGTGGAGGAGGAACTGTAGAGCCCAAAATCAGTACACGTAAACTCATGCATTTATTTAATTGTTAAATCATTTATTTAATCTAAAATAATTTTTCTAAGCGATGCATAAATTATGTCTTTGCATTATTTTTAATTATTTATGTTTAGATGGTGCATGTTAAGTGTTTTTTTGAGTTTCATGTTTAAGGCGATTATTCGATGTGGGAGCGAGGAAAAGATACCGAAGACGATTTTGGCAATTTTAAAAGTTGGTATTTTATTTTAAATGAGGATTGGGGCATTTTAATCAATTTATTTAAATTTTTAGCATTTTCTTTAAAGCCTAGATTAGTCATTTGGTAATTTTAAGATCTTTCAAAACTTTTAAAGTTTATCAAGTTTATAAATTGTGTGTTTTATTTTAATTAATGATTTTATGGTAAAGGTTAGTATTTTATTTAGCTGATAATTATTGGTTAAGCACAAATTTCACTCCCTAATTATACTAATCACACGAACACACACAATAACACACCCACACACTTACACGACTCACACACCCACACAATTGCATCTCACTTTCATATTTTTGAGAGGAAAAAACTAGGGTTCTTGATCTAGAGAGCGGCCGCTCCCTTCCTCTGAATTTCCAGCAAGGTTTTGTTGAGTTTTCTTCAAAGAAAATCGTTACACGATCGTCCCGGATCAACCTCGTACTCGTTCCGCTTCAATATCGCCGGTTTGGTAAAATTTTCATATCAAAGGCACATATATTCTATTTTTCCTGCATCGATAATGTCATAGTATGTGTTGTGATGTTTTTATGCGTAAAAAATCCATGTGTGTTGTGTAAAGTTTGAGCAGAAACTTGTTGGATCGATTTTTTAAACGATTTTATGATCTAAAACTCAAAATGTACTATTATTTTAAATACTGCGATTTTTTGATCGTGTTTTTTGAGAAACTTTCAACATAAAAATCGTAGAACTTTTTGATACCTTCGATTTGATATAAAATTCAAAATATTTGGATAAGAAATGAGTGAGTTATGATTGTTTTCGTGACACTGCTCAAACTACATTTTTCTGAAAATATGTTATTGATGTGTTCTTGAAGTTTTATTGTTGCAGGCTTCGTTGGAGATCGACGGGTGATTGCTGCTACATTTAGGTAAGTCGAGAATGTGGTTGGGATGATTGTTGGTGATTCGTTTCGTGTCGTTAGGTACTTGGTTGAATTAGAAGTCGTAGGAATCGATTTGATGTCAAATTTCGTGTTCATGAGTTATGTTGCGTGGTAGGTTGAGCGTCGTTGTTTTGGGACATTGTATGAGTTTAGTCAATGCCATATCACCTTAGGGTGTGTCTCGAGGTGTCGATTCTTTGTCCATTTGATCTAGTTTGGAGAAATAAGCACCATGTAAAGTTTTCCTGCAGGTTTGATCTTTCGTGTCTAGAGGGACCCCTACTACACGGACCCTTACACGGGGTCCGTGCCTTTGTTTCTTCCGAAGTGTCAAAATTTTCGAGCCCACACAGACCCTGTCACGAGGTCCGTGCCCTCCCTTCTTTTAGACTATGTCCCTACCATAGGTACACGGACCTAGGCACGGGGTCCGGGTCCTCCTTTTTCTTCGAGACAAATTTTACAGAACCTACACGGACCTGTAGCCGGACCTGGGCACGTGGTCCGTGTACTTCCTGTTTTGGGAAAAATTTTAGACTTCACCTCAGGTTTTGATTTGGGGTTCAAGATCATGGTTAGTACGATGATTAAACGAGGTCAAGTCCTGAACGAACTAGGTCATAAGCTACTTATTCATTTTGGTGGTGAGCACGAATACCTACGTCTAAGTTATGCAAGTTAAGTGTTTGAATTCATGTTAGTATGTGCAGCAGTGACCCCAAGCGAGATTCAACGAATCCCTCAATGCCAAGTAAGTATGTCCGACGTGCAAAATAAAATACTTTTAAGTTTTTGAGGTATGCTAAATGTCTTGTGACCAAATTATGTATGAGATTGGAAAGCGATAAAGCATGACCAGGGACCAATCCACCCCGTTAAAGCATGAAAGGGTTCAGATCAGGATTTGAAAGCGGTAAAGCATGACCAGGGACCAATCCACACCGTTAAAGCATGAACGGGTTCAGATCAGGATTGAAAAGCGGTAAAGCATGACCAGGGACCAATCCACCCGTTAAAGCATGAACGGGGATCTCATGTATGTGGCAGTGGATCTTCTCTGTCAGCCCAGTACTTTGGTTTAGTCTGATCAGGCGCTTTTATGTATGGGTCACTTGCTTTGAATCATGCCTCTACTCAAAATGATGTTATGTATGCTCAAGTATGTATGAAGGAAGCATGTTTATGAAAAATTCTACGTTGATGGCACGTCTATATATGTATGTATGTTCAAGTTTGGTTGCATGTTCAAGTTTTAAGTATGTACATCCTATTTGAAGATGCATGTGGTTTTATTATGTAGTACTTGCTACCTTCCAGTTTATACGTGTTAAGTCTTTAGACTCACTTGACTTGATCGATGCAGGTGAGGATGAGATCAAGGAGACTAGGGTGGGGACCAAGGAGAAGGCTTGGACTGAGCTGGAGGCTAGACCCGAGGACCGCCCAGTTTTTAAGAATTTATGAAATGTTCAAATACTCTGATTTCACACTTTTGTTACGTTTTTTAAACAGGTATTTTTAGCAAACTTTATTTGCGATCTTTTTATTTCAATTATCTTTGGAGGAACAGTTTATTTTAAATCGAAGTTTGAGGGTTTGTCTCTTATTGAAGAAAATTTTTATTTTTCCGCAAATTTTAAATAGTTTAAAAGTATGGTACGTTACAAAATTGATTAAATAAAAAATTTATGAGACGGTCTATTCAAAATGTAATATGTCGGTTAAAGTTTTCCTATTTCAGACGTTATAAGCCTATTTATGTTATTAAGAGCCAGACTAGTCTATCGTGATTATCAAATAATAATGAGGTGAATCATTGTAAACTTGACTATAAATGATAAAGAATAATCATTTTAAATTCGTAACAATTTTAAATTATTTGTCCAAAACAGTTAGAAATATAACATATTAAAAAAATATTCAATCTACAGACGTACAAGCATAATACGTAAATATCGATATATGAAAATATAAATGAGAACGAATTTTAACCTCTCTAGCCGTTGATATTGAATATGAGATAAGAATTTGAGAGATTTCACGAACACGAGAAAACAAAGATATTCTAAATCTTTAAGCAATTTATGAGATTGTGTATTTTCTGAATAATTGCATTGATTTAGGGCCTTGTATGCCACTATTTTATACGTTCCCTAACCATCATAGAGAAACTCAAGATTTGGCAAATCTTGATGATTTTTATCTTGGGTATGGTAAATCAAATATCAAGATGGTATGATATTCTTGATTTACTTTCTTTTAAATATCATATGTCTCTCATATTTATTTTATTATGTTGACCATAATTGAATTATTTTATGGACTTAAATAAAATAATATAATCTTCTCTCAATTGGTTTACATATTTCAGATAACTAATAAAGAAATCAATCACCATCCAAATTTAATAAACAAATACACGAATCATGGTAATATGTCATCTTATACTGATTATTATCTTCCATGTATCACATATATCATATTCCTTAATAAACTTAATGAATAAAGCCAATTATGTATTCTAGGTACAACTTAAATAATATTTTTTCAAAATAACTGAATATGTACATAACTGAATATGAGACATCATAACCGAATGAGTTTCATAAATCAAAACCAAATTTATATACCATAAAATCCTTTTAAGAACCAAGTTCATCATTAATTATCACATAATTCACAAGGGCAAAATTTTGCACTTATATTACTCAATGAATAGGCATGGATCATGCTAGTGTCAAACAGAATTATGCGTTTTTGGTTATTTTGAGTGTCATTGCAGGAACCTAGGCAGTATATGTATATCAGAAAGCACGCGCAGTCGTGCATACCAAGGGAGATGAGAGCTCACAGACAGAATCTTGCGTCCACTTGCGCGCTATGCCTGTGCACCCATTCAGGCAGGAGCTCACGAGAATCAGAGAAGCTCCCGCACACTAGCGTGAGGAGGACGCACAGCCGCAAACCACGAAGCGTGCAGCAAGGAAATTGTACGAACATCGCAACTATAAAAGGACCGAAACCATAGGTCACAAGAAAACACGAAAGAAGGAACGGGACATCGAAGAACAAGGATCGAAGATTTAAGAACGCATATTCCGAAGATGGAGATGTGTCTCGACTTCTTCTCTTTTCTTCTTCTCCGCTTCTTGTTGCCTGCTTTTATTAGTTAATTAGTGAAACACATGTTTTGGTTTTACCTGTATTTTATCATGAACTAATTTATTTAATCTAAAAGATGACGTAGCTTGGTCGAACCTACGTTTAGGAATTATTGATTTATATATGCGAATTTTTTCTTGGTTTATTTATATTTATCAGATTTTATTGTATTCAATTACTTAATCAATAATTGGAGTACCAGAAGTGTTTGAGATCTGTCACTCAGGAGATGAGGTTTTGAATCGAATCATAGGAAAATATATCATTGTGTTTATAGAGTTCGGAAGACCTATAATTCCAGCGAACCCGTTAAAAGAATTGTTGTGCTATTGAAATAATTTAATATTTGATTTTCAATAGGGATATTGGACTCGATATTAGATAATTAATTCATACGTTACACTTAGGAAAGGGAGAAGGAATGTTTGAGAATTCTTGGTTAGTAAACATGTTGAATTTATGAATATATATGTTAATGAAATTTTAATATGTGGAAGACCAAGTGAAAACGCACCTCTAGATTCCTGTTCTTGTTGATTTTAAAGCGTTGGTGTGCTTGAATTAATTTATGCTGATAATTAATAATAAAAACTCACTTTAATTTTCTAAATAAAATATGACTTCTAATTACGGTAATTAATATACAATTAAATTACACTTCATGTGAAAACGATATATGTGCTTAACCGAATACTAAAACTTGACATCATATATTTGCGGTTGAAAAATTAATGCAACAAGTTTTCTTGCGCTGTTACCCGTGATTGTTCTATTTAATTTTAATATTAATATCGTTACCACTTAATCTTGACTTTAGTTTGGACTTATTTTTATTTATTGTCTGCTGAGTTATCGTTTCTCATCTGTTTTACAGTTATTTGAATATCTCAAAGCCTCGATTCGTTGCTTTTTGATCCAGAGATTGAAAAGACCGCTGAGGCTTTGAGAAAAGCAAAACGATAAGAGATGAAATCAACGGCTGAACATAGAGAGAACGCAAATCCGCCCCCTTCTGTGGTGCCTATCAGAGATCACTTTAGACAACTGATTAACAAAAATTACTCTGGCATAGCTCGTTGAACTATCAATGCCAATAATTTCGGGCTAAAGCCATCATTGATCAACATGGTTCAGCAAAACCAGTTTGGGGAACAGCAACATCATATCCGCATATTCACTTGCAAATATTTTTGGAGATTACGAACACGATAGAAATTAATAATGTATCTGAGGATAATAATATGATATGTTTGTTTTCTTTTTCTCTCAGATACCAAGCAAGGGGTTGGCTTCAATCGCTACCCCTAGGAAGCGTCACCACATGGTAGGACTTGGCAACAAAAATTCTTGCAAAATATTTCCGCCTGCCAAATCTTCTCAATTGAAGATTGAGATCAGCACCTTCCGGCATAACGACTTTAAGTAGCTTTGTGAAGCATGGGAGCATTATAAATAACTACTTATAAGATGCCCAAATCATGGCTTCGGAGATTGGGTGCAAATCAAATTATTTTATAATGGTTTGAATGGCCCAACAATAACAACTGTTGATGCAGTCGTTGGTGGTACGATTTTTGCTAAATTACCCGACCAAGCGTATGACCTACTTGAACAGATGACTATCAACAGCTCTCAGTGGCATAGTGAGAGATCTAGAGCAAAGACGACGACTAGATTGCATGTTGCAGATCCAATCACATTGCTCACTACCCAAGTATCTGCTCTAACCACAAAGATCGCAGTCATGAACAATGGAGGCCGGTACACGTCTGAAGTAGTGACTATGTCCATAGAAGAAGAGTCAAGCATGGAAGAAGCACAGTACATTAACAACAACAACCGCAGTTATCGAGGCTATCGGGGTAACCTTGTCCCTAATCAATACCAACCAAGTTTGCTTAACCATGAAAATTTTCTTATGCAGACAACAAGAATGTATTGAATCTCCTTTCGGGGTTCAACAATCAAAAGGATAAAGGTAAACCTTTCTTGTGAGATTTAGTTGGGACATTTGTGGCTGATCATTTTTGCCCTAGTACTAGAGATCATTCACATCATTATTGTGTATGCACCACAAGTGGGATTAGATGATGAGATTAAGAAGAAATTTTGGGACTCTCTAGGAGATGTAGTTATAGAATCCCTCATGACGAAAAAATCTCATATGCGGGCATTTAAATGGCCATGTAGGTAATGATAGAGTTGGGTATAAGAGGGTGCATAGAGGTCAAGGCATTGGGGTTCAAAATAACACGGGGGTTTTTATTCTAGACTTTGCCTTAGCTAGTGATCTTCGGATAGTAAACACTTTCTATAAGAAGAAGGAGAGTCATTTAGTTTAGAAGTAAGCATAATATAAGTCAAATTGATTAAATTTTTTTAGGAGGCAAGAATTATGTATTTGTAAAAATTGTAAGGTCATACCAGGAGAATGCTTGACTACCCAACATATGCTATTAATCTTATATCTTTTTTTTAATAGCAGAAGTAGAGTAAACAAATTTCAATATAGGACGAGAATCAAATTGTGGAATATGAAAGGAGATGTATGTCAAACTATTATGAATCAGATTTTAAATAGTCAGTTAGTTCTCGAATGATGTGAGGATGTAAGGTGTACGGATAAGACTGATACCTCTTAAGTTATTTGAATTTATGGAGGGATTACTTTAAGAACTTACTCAATGAGACAAGTACGAAGGAGTTAAGTGTGCGTAGACATGAGATGCAAGAAGAAGATATTTATTGTTCCATCGTAGAGCTAGTGTTAAGGAAGTAATAGAGGGACTGACATGATGAGATACCAATTGAGGTATGGAAGCGTCTAGGGGAAGTTATGACCCAATAGCTGACTAAACTTTTTAATAGGATTCTAGATACAAGAAAGATACCAGAATCTTGGAGACATAGTATTGTAGTACCAATTTATAAAAATAAAAGAAAATATACAGGACTGTTCAAACTATAGAGAGATTAAACTTATGAGTCATACAATGATACTGTGGGAGCGAATGATAGACAAAGAATAAAGAGTCTCACTACTGTATCAGAGAACCAGTTTGGTTTTATGTCAGGTAGGCCTACAATAGGAGATGTTTTCTTGATTATACAAATGATAGAGAAATATAGAAAACAACATAAGAATCTGCATATGAAATTTGTCGACTTAGATAAAGCCTATGATATAGCGCCTAGAGAATTAATCTAGTTGTACTCAGAAGGAAGCATGTGTATCAATGCTACATCGAGATCATTAAAGATATGTATGAAGGTGTCGTAACTAGTGTTAAGCATATTGGACGGATGTCATGTGAATTTCTTGTGGCAATAGGACTTCATCAAGGATTGACTTTAAGACCTTACCTATTTGCTTTGGTTATGGATGAGCTGACATGGCATATTCGGGATGAGGTACCTTGGTGTAAGCTCTTGAGAGTAAAGGTTTTAAACTTAGTCGCTCAAAAACGAAATATATAGTTTGTAATTTTGATCCTGGATCTAGAGAAATGGGTAGCCAAATTGAGATTGAAGGTCGAGAAGTTCCAAAGTGTGAAGAATTTCGCTACTTAAGATCTATTATTCAAAAGAATGGAGACATTAGAGAGGATATAGATCATAGGATTAAGTAGAGTGGATGAAATGGAGTATGACATCAGGAGTCTTATGCGATAGAAGGATGCATGTGAGGCTGAAAGAAAAATGTTATAAGGCTATTATTCGACCAGTTATGTTTTATGGCTCGGAATGTTGGGCCATTACACACCTACATATGTAAAAGATGACTGTACCAGATACATGTATCTTAAGATGAATGTGTTGCAAAACGTGCAAGTATAGAATTAGGAACGAAAGGATTATAAGCTATTTAGGTGTAGCTTCCAGAGAAGATAAGATTAGGAAGAGAAGTCTAATATGATTTGGTTATGTGAAAAAGAGACTAAACACGATCTCAATCTGACACATCTTAGAACGACAGGTTAATTGTAGAAGTAGGAATGGTAGACCATTAAAAAATTGAATAAAAGTGGTTAAGAAAGATATCTTAGAACTTGGTTTAAAATATGATACGTTAATAATTATTGAGTTTGGAGAACTAATATCCATATAACCTACCCGCAACCAACGAGAATAATGATGAAGATTATATGTATATAAATTAAAACGTGCTAGTAATTCGCCAATACCTTAAGATTTATGTAAAAGCAGCTAGTACGAAAAGCGGTTCAAACATATTCAAATTTAGAGGGAGAAACTTCTATAATTATTAACCCTCTTAGAAAATTTGGTTCAAACTTGATATGTAGTAGCAACAAATTATTGCATCAGTGATCTAGCAATAAATTCAGGCAAAGAACGACACGATAACAAGGCAAACATAAACAAAAAAAATTAGACTTAATAATGCTCCTACGAAATCCAAAATCTGCAGTAGTTTTGGATAACTACAATATAAGCAAAAGGTTTATGAACCAGTCAACCAAATTGGGAGGGGAGAGTCCCCACCGCAAATCAAGGCACTAGAAGCTTCAAACTTCATTCAAGTCTATTACACATTAAACCATCCTACAAAATAAAAAAGGAAAAATTAAAAAACCTCTTGTTAAACAAAAACTTCTTAGAGGAGATCAGCAACATTGGCTGGAAGCTCCTCGATCACAACATTGTAGAACTTCTGTATGTCGAAAAGCATTCTTTCATCATCTCTAGTAACAAAGTTAATGGCAACACCCTTCCTCCCGAATCTTCCACTTCGGCCAATACGATGCAGGTAATTCTCAGGCTGGGTCGGCAAATCATAGTTAATAACGAGAGACACTTGCTGCACATCAATACCACGAGCCAAGAGATCGGTGGTGATAAGCACACGAGATGAACCTGATCTGAATTCTCTCATGATGATATCCCTAGTGTTCTGATCCATGTCGCCATGAGTGGCGGATACAGTATGATCACGGCTGCGCATTTTGTCGGTAAGCCAGTCGACCTTACGTCTGGTGTTGACAAATATGACACTTTGAGTGATGGCCAACGTCTCATAAAGGTCACAGAGCGTTTCTAGTTTCCAGTCATCCTTTTCAACATTAACATAAAACTGCTTTATACCCTCGAGGGTTAACTCATCACGTTTGACAAGAATACGTACGGGCTTATTCATGAACTTTCTAGTTATTTCAAGAGCTTCTGGTGGCATGGTAGCTGAAAATACGCCAACTTGGATCTTAGGCGGCAGCAACTGAAAGATATCATATATCTGAAAGAGTGGATCAGTCTGATTAGATAAAGAATTTTTCATTATGGCAGTTGGCAAAAATAAATATTTAATAGTAGACCTGATCTTTAAAACCTCGTGAAAGCATTTCATCGGCTTCATCCAAAACAAACATTTTAATGTAATCAGGCCGTAGGGATTGCCTTCTCAACATGTCAAAAACTCGTCCAGGAGTGCCAACTACAACATGAACCCCACTGGAAAGTATCCTCTGATCTTCACGAACACTGGTACCTCCAACACAAGCATGGACCTTAACACCGAGATAATCACCTAGCGCTCGCATGACCTTCTCAATTTGCTGAGCAAGCTCACGAGTAGGTGCCAGAACCAAGGCCTGGCATTCGACTATGTTATAGTCTAGCTGCTGCAAAATTCCAGAGCAGAAGGTTGCAGTCTTTCCAGTTCCAGATTGAGCCTGTTGAATCACGTCAAGCCCCTTGCAAAAGGGAACAATACCTCTTTGCTGGATAGCAGAGGGCTTCTCAAAACCTTCAAGTAGATACAAATAAAACTTTCATTTTCCTGAAAAAAATCTAAATGTAGTCTAAAAAGGGAAAACAGATATCAAGATAACTATCAAATTGTCAGACAACCCTAGATGAGAAGCCAGAAACACTTGATAAGTTGTATCCAGTACGTATCATAGTTGTCAAACGCGAGCGCCTCTCGCCTTGCCAGGCGTGGACGTTGCGCCTTGGGGCCGACCCAGGCGCAACGATTCACAAAGGCGCGCCTGGGCTCGCCTTGGAAGGGCTCTCGGGCGCGCCAGAGATTGCTTTTTTTAAAAAAAAAAAAAATTCAGTAACAGAGAAGTTGCATCTTTTGGAAGAAGAAATTGATGTTGATCAAGAAAGTGGTGAAGATCAAGAAGAATACAAGTCCGAAAGTTCTAGGGACTCTGATATTCGATGGAAGAAGATGAACTTGATTTGGATGATTGAATAATTTTAATCGTGTTACTTATTATTATGAACTTACTAATTATTTGTTGTTTTGTGTGATATTGTGACTTAATTATTTAATATTTTAATATATTATTCTAAGATAAATATATTTTTAAAAAAAATAAAAAATGTGCGCCTTGCTTCGGCAAGGCGCGCGCCTCGCCTTGCGCCTTAGGCTCCAGAACCCTTGTGCGCCTCGGTGCGCCTTGCGCCCTTGACAACTATGGTACGTATGCTCACTAAAACTGAAATAACAAAAAGCTTGATAAAATTTACAGGTGGAAGTTAAATTTGGATTCTCAAAAAAATAAATGACCTTTAAAGGTGAAGTTTATAAAGTTTGCAATTTTTTAGAAAAAAGCATAACAGAAGGGATCGGCACACTATTTATCCAAGTTTACCATAAGCATAGATGCCCCTAAGAAGATTTTCCTGCAAGCCCATAGAATCAAAGCTGTCATACACCTCATCATAACTGGTGAAAAATTCCTCTCCATCAGTACCAAGCCTGAGCCAACAAACTCAGATGATCAGAAAAGGCCAAAGTCAATAACAGCCTTAATAAATAACTTCTTGAGTCATAAATTAGTAAGCAGAAAGTTGCGATACGGATAGATCATACAGCTCATTCATTTTTGTATCATACTGGCGAGCATCAAATTGAGAACCTTCAGGTGCCATTCCAGCCATGACTGCAGAAAAATAAATCAAAGATTTGCACATGCAACAGCTATGACTACCAGACAATAATAGATCATATAATGAAGATGAAAACAAGAGAAACCATAAGAGAGAAACAAAAGTGTACATTAACGAGTCAATAAGTAAACAGCAATATAATATGGGATTTGAGAGAAAAAGTGGTCAGAAACACTACTAGACACTCCAATGGATATTTTTCACATGCATGGAAAATTTTCAGTGAAAATTTTTCGAAACCAAACATTGTTTAGAAAAAGGAGAAATGTGCACGTCCCTGGACCTGAAATATAAATGCAGTCTCAATTATGTAAACATTACCAAAAAAATTCATGCGCTCTCTACCAACAAGTGACAATGCTCAGAAAAACAAAACACATTGGAGCCACCAACGCCAAAACAACACAAGGAACTGAGTTTTTTTTCAAATCACCCAATAAACATAAGCCCAAGTCCATGGCCATATGGCAGTGCTAAACTGACCCAAAAAGAATATATAATCCACAACTTCAAGACTCACATCATAAATGTATTTTTCCCAATCCATCATTCTACCCCATAATCGATGATAGTAACACCTAAATTGATTACGGAGAAAAAACAAGACCAACCAATCTAAAACATGGGGAAAACGAGGGAAAAAATGAGCTGTTGGACAAAAACACGAGATGAGATGCACTAAGATTTAAAAGCCCGCAACTTTTTAAAACACAAATAATGTCGTAAGGCAATCCCACAAGCTCGCATATAACCGAGAAACTCCCTCACCAATCTCGCATGCAGAAACTCATTTTTCTACAAAAGAGAACATAAAGCGACACCAAAAGGCAGGAAAAGCCCAACAAAAATCGGTAGACACGTAAAAAAATAAAATTGAAGAGAGGGAAACACATATATACTGTTCTGATAATCAACTGAATAAAAGTATAACCATACAGATCTCCCACAAACAAAACAAAAACTTAATCATCCACGTTCATAACAGAAAATAAGAACACTATGAATAAAATTTGAAGTTCCCCGTCCGATCATTCAACATCAACAGCACAAAAATCACATGTTTACGAACAACAACAACAACAACAAAGAACAAATTTAATTAATATTAACCTGATAAGCAGTGAAAAGTCTGATACGAAGAAAGATCAGAGTAAAAATACAGAACCGATTAATTGAACGAGCTCTCTCAGAATTGCTTATTGCGCCGATTTGATCTCAAAACTCCTCGGATCTTCGCCTCGGAGTGAGAGAATAGAATGAACACTGCAAACGAAAAAGGCAGAGGAAAAGTAGGCTAGTGTTTTCGTTAGGGATTTGGAGCGAGTGTTGAAATTCCATATTTGCCCCTGTCCTTGGAATCTCCAGTTTTCTTTTCCGAACTGTTTGAATATTGATTTCTATATGGCCCACTAAGATGCAGCAAGTTCGGGCTGTTAAAATTGGCCCATGCTCAAATATTGATTAGCTGACTTGTTGGATTGTGTGTATCTATATATATATAGTTTTGATATGCTGTACACCTACCGTGCACACTTATGTGAGCATCGATTAGGTGTCACTCACTTATTGAATGCATAATTTTTCTATATTTCATCACATCCAATAGGTGAGTGACACCTCATAGGTGCTCACATAAGTGTGCACGGTAGGTGTGCAGCATATCAAAACTCAAAACTCTATATATATATATAATATATATATAGTGAAGAATATTTTTATTTTTTTTCCCGATTGTTTGCAGTCACAAAACATTGAAGAATCGAGTGTGCTAGTGCCTTCGAAGGCATTTCGAACACTACATTCTCCAATGAGCTGCAATAGCTCGTGTTCTAAAAATATTAACACCGAAGAATTAAATCAAATTTGGTTTAAAACTAAGCGGAAGATACTCGAAGATATCCTTCGTGAAGAAGACTGTTATTAGAAAACATTTTAACTTATGTAAACTGAATAACTGAGAAAGACTAAATTAGTTTTTGCATTCTTCAGTTCAGTTATTGTGACAACTGAACTGACGGATGCTCCAACTGATCGAAATCATTTGAAAACAGCAGTTAATCAGTAAAACACATAAGATATGTTTATGGATGTTTGAAAACTTCAACTGCTCCTACGTCCCGTTCTACCTCCACGGGTAGGTTCCACTAGAAGATTTTGATTTATACAACTCTTTGTACAAAGCCACTCCAGCTAGGACTTACACTATTGCCTAAACTGAACTCCTAGCTACGACTGAAAGCAGCACTTTCCAGCCAACACTTCTTTAACGTCTATGTGTCAAAGACTACATACACAAGTTTAACGTCCTTGTGCAAGACAGTATTTGAGTGGTTTTGAGAGAGAGAGTGTGTGTGTGTGTGTGAACTAAACAAGAATTTTCTCACACACTGAAGGAAAATGGCTTCTAAACTAAGCTGATACAATGAAGAAGAAATCCCTATGGGCTTTAAGTGCTTCTGAAAGTTGATATGCAACTGAGCGTGCCCTTTTCTGTTTTTCTTTTCAACTCTTTTCACTCTCGTATATGTCTCTTATTTGAATCTTCACTGATCTTCTCTTTATATAGGCGGAAAAAGCTGATCGTACAGTGAGACTCAATTATTGTATCCATTGCATTTGAATCGGCTCCTTGGACTTTGTGCTTCGACTTTTCGACTGTCTTTCTGGAGCGTTTTGTCTTTAATGCTCTGATGCAACGTCCATTATTGTCCTTTGACTGAACAACGGCTTTGTACCTTCACGCACAGCTGGAATCCATTTACTGTAAACTTGTCTTGATCTGCAACTGAAAGATTCTGACTGATGCTTTAAACTGGTCAGCTAGACCGATCTTCAGTTGGGCTAGTGAAATCAGTTGACTCGTCAGTTGAACTGATTTCATTCCTTCAGTTGAACTGGTTAGTTGGGTTCTTCGTCAGTTGGACACATCATATTCTGGCCAGGCTTTTGAGATCTTCCTGTTGAATCACCTATCAGTTTGGACAATCAACTGAACTGCTTGTTTGAAGAACCAGTTAGACTGATTTAGTCTCGGTAATCAGTTGGCATCTCCGATGGCTTCAGTTGTGGTTTCGTAAACTGATTAGTTCAGTTTTAGCTGTCTGCGCACTAAGGTAGATTATTAGAAACAAAATAATAAGTTTTGTTAGCATCAAAATCAAGATTGCGAACTTGTCAAGTTCCAATACAAAACATTCAATTTTTTTTTACAATTCTTACAAGCAATTGTGCTAAATCAATGAAAAAATAGAAGAAAAAACATAATTATTTGTTTTATTACACTAAAACATTTATGATTAATAATATAAATTATTCGACCAACATTTTTGGTTTGGATCTTTCAAATCAATGAGTGTGCTTCAATATCCTTTATTTTATTTATAAACAAAATTTAGAATATGTAACGTTCCGAAAATTTCAAAGTCCACGTGTGCCATATGCATGCAAGTTATTAAAATATTTGTATTTTAATTAAATAGTTTAATTGCATGGATTAAATATGTTGTGCATGTCGACATGTTTAAAATGTACTTTTCTACATGGTTGCATAAAAATATATTTTTAAAAGTTATTTGAGTTGCGATCGAGAAACGGAGACCGATGACCGAAAAATGAAAAATATTTTTATTAAATAATTATTTTTAATTATTTAAAATATGGTTGATGCTTTTTCTTATTTTTGAAAATAAGAAATTTTGAGGTGATTTTATACGCCGGGACGTAATTTTTATCGGTGTTTTATTTTCACAAAAATACAAACATTTTGGCAACCCGGCTAATAAATTCACAAACTTTATTAAACAAAATATTTGAATTAAGCACTAATGGGCTAATTGAGCCTAATTAACTTTGCTAATCGGCCTAAGCTAGTGTTAGTGCTTTTATTAATTATAAATAAGCCCCAAACCCTTCCCCACACCATTAAACTCACACGCCCCACACCCTAATAAATCCCAAACTCTTTCTTCACTTCAAAGACACGGCACACACAAGGAAATTGAGAGGAAGCACGAAAAGTTCTTCAAAGGTTTTCAAGCCAACGCCTCCTCGTCGTCGTTCTTCAATTCATCAACGTAATTCGGGCATTAAAAACACAAAAGCACGACATACTCTTTCCTTTACTCATCATCACACCATATTATGTATTTATTTATGAAATTGCATGGCAAAAAAGTTACACTTCTTATATTTTCGTAACTATGCATGAACATGTGTTAAACTCTTGATTTTTGATCCAAAAACATGTTTATTCTGTTGTTAAGGGGCTGCCATGAGTAGGGTATTGATCAAGAGTTGATTTACACGAATTTAGGGAGTCCTAGAACGACACAACACGCTGCAAACATGAACCGAATAAGCTGGAAACCGAAAACATGTGTTTGTGTATCATGGGGCTCGGGTTCAAGGGAGATCATAGCATGGCATGGCCCGGTTGCAACCAGGGTTGTTCTAGGTCCGTGCTTGAGTCAGGGAAAGAGTCCTAGCCATGCTAGGACTCGATTTGAGGGGTTGGGCTGGGCTAGGTCGAGTCGAGGGGTCGGGCTGGTGCAGTGCAGCCACGCAGGGAGATTAGGCTCGGCCAGGGGGCTTTGGGCTAGGCTAGGTCGAGTCAATAGGGTCCTAAGAGGGTGCACATGGAGCTGGTTCAGGGTCTGGTCTGGTGGCTAGGTCCTAGGTACGATTTCGAGGAGTCCATGTCAACTAAGAGTCTCAGCCGAGATCTTGTGCTGTTGTAAGCCTTGGGTTCGAGCTTAGGGTCAGGTTCTTGGGGTTCAGGTTCTTGGGGTGCTAAGGGTCCAGTAGGGTCCATATGAGGTCTGGCTCGAAGATTGTCCAGCATGGTTCGGGCTTGGCTCGACGAAAAATCAAGTTGGCTCGTGGGGTTAATGCTTGGCTCGAGTTAGGGTTTTATGCTTGGAATTTAATTCAAAACATGGCTCACGGGGGTCCATTCGTGGTTCACGAGGGCTAAATAATATAAAAAGTCTAAGTTTTTAATTTAAGAATTTTATATTAAAGTTTGAATTAATTCGGGATTAAAACGCATTAAAATGAATAATTAAGGAATTATTGAAAAGTATAGAATTTAGGCTAAATAAATTATGGTAAATTTAATTTAAACTTAAATAAATATTTGGGATATTCTAGAGTCAATGAAATTAAGAAAAAGTGATATTCGAGGATTTTTACGTCTAGGGGTAAAACGGTAATTTTACACCTAAAAATAGTAAATGTCATGATAGTGCTCTGAATGCTGTTTTATATGTTAAAATGTTGATTTTAAATGTTTATAGATTTTTATTTATTATGGACATTTAAAAGATATGTTGCATGCTTGGTTTAAAAGAAAAATGATATTATTATGCAAGCTTTTATAAAGTGATAGAAATACGAAATGTTGAAGGATGTGAAGAAATTGTGACTACTACAAATACGATGATATGTTAATATGTAAGGCCAAAGCCAAGTTGACGGGTGAGAGTGTCGTTGGTGTCCCCGCCGTTCAGTATTGTGGTTACATGTAGATGGATCCATCGCCTCCAATACGATTACGAAATTCACAATCACGATCTGAATTCAACGAATATGAAATTGAATATGTATATATTTATGATGGATATGAATATGTTGATGATTATATGAATATGTATATGATGATATGAAAATGTTTATGAAAATATTTAAGATTAAAGTTTATGCATCATTATGAAAATGTTATTTTAAATACAAGTATTTTCACTGTTGCATGTGATCTGTATACGTATTATGTTTTTTTCAAGATTATGGTGTGTTGAGTCTTTAAACTCACTAGGTGTGATCGATGCATGTGAGTTTGATGTTGATGGTAGTAGAGATCTTGATGGTTGACACTGAAGATACACATAACCTGAAAACCAGCGCTTCTAGTTTTCTACACTTAAGTTTATATTTATGTTAAAGATTTTACGACTTTTTATTTATGCTTTTGAGAGGTTTTTGAGGGGTTGATAGTATGAGCTATATTTTTCAAATATTACTTTTATGTTTGGTAAAACGTTGGATGATTTTATGCTTTAAACTATTTCCTTTGATTTCAAATATTAGTTGGTTGTTTTATAGTTAAAATGGTTCCAAAATATTTTATAAATATGTTTATGTGTTCGGCCGAAACCTTGTGAGGTTTTTTTTTTTAAAAAAAATTTCTTGTACCCTTAAAGCAAAACGAGTAGTGGACGTTTCAGTTGGTATCAGAGCGATGGTTCTGTAAAAGGTTGTGCCACCATCAGTGCCGGGAAGCTCAGTCGTCAAGCCTCAATCTGTAAGTGTACATGCTTTATATGATTTATTATGATGTTACGTGTATGTTTACATGATCTATACATTTAAGCTATATGTGTTTACACGTCTTGAAGTTAAATGACATTTATGTTTAAGTTTGCACGATAAATGATTTTTATCCTGCATGGTTGCATGACCTTGTTATGCTAAAAGATTATATGTATTATGATTCTTATGCGAGTTACGATGTGGATTAAGGAATTATATGATTTTCATGCATGTTGGTTTTGCGGTGGAATTGGACATGTTTAAGAATTAGGTTATTGGTCATTGGTCATTAGGAAAAGATGAAAATAATTTGACCATATTGATTTTTGGGTTTTGGTATTGATGTTTTACTTTTGGGGTTATAAATTTATCGTGAATATTATTATGAATGCTTTTGTGACACGTAGATTTTTCTAAGAAAATACTGATGACTCGTGGGTACTAGTTGAGTTAATTTTGGGAATTTCACATAAGGAATAATGATTCGAGGATTGAAACGACTTTGAGAGTATAAAAATGTATAATTTGGGATGTTAGGTTTTAATGGAAAGGTAAGAGTGGTTATAAGAATTGATTTTTGGATGAATAAGTTTAAAATTATTGAAATTTTTGTTATGAGAAACCTGTAGAAGGAAATTAAGAATGCCAAAAAAAATTTATAGGTTAATTGTAGGAATTTTGAAATTAAGGACCAAATGGGATAATTTTTGAGGAAATTAAGAATTAATTTTGCAGTTGTTAAAGAATTTGGAGACTAGTTTAGCAATAAGTGAGAATTGAATGGTTTAAATAATAGGAATTTTTGACGATTTGGGCTTGAAAAGATATTTAAAACCTTGAGATATCCTGGTTATAGTGTTATAAGGAATGTTAATCAAAGGTATTGTTGGAAGAATCGATATTAGGCTTGAAAATCTAAGCGTTAGTAGGTGGGTTTGGGATGTTAAGGTTGAAATTCGATAGATTGATGAACATTTTGGGTATAATTGGGTATAATATAAGGGAAGTAAGGTACGATAAGTGTGGTCATCCATTTGGAATATTGAGAATTGTAAGAAAAGTTGAAAGTCGAGGTTATAGAAAAATAGAACTATGCCATCATGGGTTGTTGTAAGTTGACATTCGCAAATGAGGACTTAGAAGGAAGATTTATTTGGGACTGAGAAGACATAAGGATACCCTAAGACTTATTATTTTATCAGAGTTACGTAGGGGAAGTGTGGATTATTGGGATACTATAACTAAGTCTAAACTTTTGATTATCGAGGATAAACAAATTTCGGGGACAAAATTCAATCTAAGGGTGGAATATTGTAACGTCCCGAAAATTTGAAGGTCCATGTGTGCCACATGCATGCAAGTTATTAAAATCCTTGTATTTTAATTAAATGTTTTAATTGAATGGATTAAATATGTTGTACATGTCGACATGTTTAAAATGTACATTTGTACATGGTTACATAAAAATGTATTTTTAAAGGTTATTCGAGTTGCGATCGAGGAACGGAGACCGAGGGCCGAAAAATGGAAAATGTCTTTATTAAATAATTAGTTTTAATTATTTAAAATATGGTTGAAGATTTTTCTTATTTTTGAACATAAGGAGTTTTGAAGTGATTTTATATGCCGGGACGTAATTTTTATCGGTGTTGGATTTTCAACAAAAATACGAATATATTGGCTACCCGGCTAATAAATTCACGAACTTTATTAAACAAAATATTTGAATTAAGCAATAATGGGCTTATTGGACCTAATTAACTTCGCTAATGGGCCTAAGTAAGTGTTAGTGCTTTTATTAATTATAAATAAGCCGCAAACTCTTCCCCACACCATTAAATTCACACGCCCCACACCCCAACAAATCTCAAACTCTTTCTTCACTTCAAAGACACGGCCCACACAAGGAAATTGAGAGGAAGCATCGAAATTTCTTCAAAGGTTTTCAAGCCAACACCTCCTCGTCGTCGTTTTTCAATTCGTCAACGTAATTCGGGCGTTAAAAACACAAAAGCACGCCATACTCTTTCCTTTGCTCATCATCATGTATTTATTTATGAAATTGCATGGAAAAACAAGTTACACTTCTTATATTTTCATAACTATGCATGAACATGTGTTAAACTCTTGATTTTTGATCCAAAAAACATGTTTATTATGTTTTTAAGGGGCTGCCATGAGTAGGGTATTGATCAAGAGTTGATTTACACGAATTTAGGGAGTATTAGAACTACACAACATGCTGCAAACATGAATTGAATAAGCTGGAAACCAAAAACATGTGTTTGTGTATCATGGGGCTCGGGTTCAAGGGAAATCATAGCATGGCATGGCTCGGTTGCAACCAAGACTGGGCTAGGGCCGTGCTTGAGTCAGGGAAGGAGCCCTAGCCATGCTAAGACTCGAGTTGAGGGGCTGGGAATAGGACTCCACTCGCGCGTAATCGCGCATGTGTGCACTGGTGCAGGGCAGCCACGCAGGGAGATTAGGCTCGGCCAAGGGGCTTTGGGCTGGGCTAGGTTGAGTCACTAGGGTCCTAAGATGGTGCACAAGGGGCTGGTTCAGGGTCTGGTCCGATGGCTAGGTCCTAGGCGCGATTTCGAGGAGTCAATGTCAATTAGGAGTTTTGGCCGAGAGCTTGTGCTGTTGTGAGCCTTCGGTTCGAGCTTAGGGTCAGGTTCTTGGGGTGCTAAGGGTCCAGTAAGGTCCATAGAGGGTCTGGCGTCAAAGATGTTTCAGCATGGTTGGGGCTTGGCTCGATGAAAAATCAAGTTGACTCGTGGGGCTAATGCTTGGCTCGAGTTAGGGTTTTATTCTTGGAATTTAATTCGAAACATGACTCACGGGGGTCGAGTCATGGTTCACGAGGGCTAAAATAATTTAAAAAGTCTAAATTTTTAATTTAAGAATTTTATATTAAAGTTTAAATTAATTCAGGATTAAAACACATTAAAAATGAATAATTAAGGAATAATTGAAAAGTATAGAATTTAAATTAAATAAAATTACGGTAAATTTAAATTAAGCTTAAATAATTATTTGAGATATTCTAGAGTCAATGAAATTAAGAAAAAGTCAAATTCGAGGATTTTTACGTCTAGGGGTAAAACAATAATTTTACACATAGAAAATAGTAAACGTCATGACAGTGCTCTGAATGCTGTTTTATATGTTAAAATGTTGATTTTAAATGTTTATGGATTTTTATGATTTATTATGGACATTTAAAAGATATGTTGCATGCTTGGTTTGAAAGAAAAATGATATTATTATGCATGTTTTTATAAAATGATGGAAATACAAAATGTTGAAGGATGTGAGGGGATTGTGACTAATACAAATACGATGATATGTTAATACGTAAGGCCAAGGCCCAGTGGACTGGTGAGAGTGTCGCTGGTGTCCCCGTCACCCAGTATTGTGGTTACAAGTAGATGTATCCATCACCCCCAATACGAATACGAAAGTCACAATCACGATGTGAATTCAACGAATATGAAATTGAATATATATATGTTTATGATGGATATGAATATGTTGATGATGATATGAATATGTATATGATGATATGAAAATGTTTAAGATTAAATGTAACGCCCCGAAATTTTAAAGGTCCACGCGACCCACATGAATGCAATTATTAAATTCTCTTGTATTTTAATTAAATGTTTTAATTGCATAAATTAATTATGTTGTTCATTTTGACATGTTTAAAATATACTTTTCTACATGGTTGCATAAAAATGTAATTTTTAAATGTTATTCGAGTTGCGATCGAGGAACGGAGACCGATGGCTGAAAAATAGAAAATGTTTTTATTAAATAATTGTTTTTAATTATTTAAATTAAGAGTGATGTTTTTTATTATTTTTTAAAATAAGGGGTTTTGAGGTGATTTTATACGCCGGGAAGTAATTTTATCGGTGTCGGTTTTTTCGACAAACTCGAACGTTTTGGCAACCCGACTAATAAAT
The DNA here is from genome assembly GCF_012295235.1 of Primulina huaijiensis. Taxonomy (NCBI): domain Eukaryota; kingdom Viridiplantae; phylum Streptophyta; class Magnoliopsida; order Lamiales; family Gesneriaceae; genus Primulina; species Primulina huaijiensis. The sequence goes on from NC_133312.1 coordinate 8,467,239, forward strand.
TCACAAACTTATTTAAACAAAATAATTTTAATTATTTAATTAAAGACTAATGTGCCTAATTAAACCCTTTAATAGGACTAAACCTTGTTAGTAAAATAATTAAGTATATAATATGTTAAACCACCCCATTAAACCCTTGAACCCCACGCCAAACACAATTAAAATTCTCTCCAAACCCTCTCCTAAATTTACACGGCACACACTCAATATTTTGAAGAGAAAGTTTTCAAATATTGCAAGGGAGTTCAAGCCATGATCGTTCGTCGCCGTTCTTCGATTCGTCAACGTATATTCGTGTGTAAATTACGCAAAGGTACGCCATATTCTCCTTTTACTCATCATCACACCATAGTATTTATTTTATTATGTATTGCATGAAAAACAAGTAAAGCTTTCAAATAAATTCGTTCATGCATCAAAGGTTAATTTTTAAAGCATGTTGTTGATCCAAAAATCATGAAATTCATGTACCTAAGGGGGTGCCATGATTAGGAAGTAATATGAGATTATTTTACACAAGTTTAAGAGGCTGGAAACACGCACAAACATGAACAATACAAAGCTGGAACCGTAGGAATTAATTAAGAATAGATCACAGAAGGTTGTTTGGCTTGTTGTGGTGCATAGGATCGGTGGCTTTGCATGGGGCCTTGGGGCTTGGCCAGGGCTAGATGGGGCTCGAGGAGGGTCATGGGTGAGGGCCTGGTAGAGTCCTAGGGAGCTAGGGCTCGCGCTTAGTTGGCTAGAAGAGTCCCTGCGTGAAGGGACTCTCCACGCGTGAATTCTGGTGGCCGAGAATTGCAGGGGCTGCGGCTCGGTTTGGGCTGGGCTAGGTGGTCGGTCAAGGTCCCAGGGAGATGGTCAAGGGTTGGGGCAGGGTTTGGAGTGGCTTGAGTCGCTGCTGGCTCGAGGGAAAAGAGAAACCCGTGAGGTTCAAGGAAGTGGCGCAGGTGTGCTTCTGATTCAGGAGGCTTGTGCGTGCGTTAAGGGGCTGGGCTGGGTTTGGGCATGGTCCAGGGAAGGTTAGTGTCAGGTGGGATCGGTGGTTAAGGGCGGGAAGTGTCCTAGGTTGGCTAGGAATCCTCATGTGCTTAGGAGTCTCACACTTGCACACATGCATGCAATAGGGTCACGGGCAGGAGGTTTTTGGGCAAACTATTGTCTGGTTTTTGGGCTGGGCTTGGTCAGTAGGGTCCCTAGGTGGGTTGACTTGGTTTTGGCTCAAGGTGGCTTGGGCGTGGCTCGAGTAAATTGGGAGATGGCTCGGTGGGTTCGTTAGTGTGTCAAAAACAAAAATTAAAGAAGGAAAAATTGATCCATGGTTTCACGGGTGTGGCTCATGACTTGGAAGGGTAGGATAAATCATAAAAATGATATGTTTAATATATGGGATCAAAATAACGAGTTTTGGATTTAATCGGGATTTAATCGCCGCACGAAACGCTAATTAACGAAGTATTTGAAAAGCCTAGTTTTAAGCTTTATAAAATTATGAAAAAATTATATTTAAGCTCAAATAATTATTAAAAGTCTAATTTTTAATTTTGGAATTTTATATTAAGGTTTGGTTTAATTCGGGATTAAAACGCATTAATACGTCACATTTAAAGATTAATTTAAAAGTCCTCGATTTAAGCTAAATAAAAATACGAGAAAATTCATGTAAGCTTAAATAATTATTTGGGACATGTTAGAGTCGATAAAATTAAGAAAATGTCAAAAACGGGAAATTTTACGTCCATGGGTATAACGGTCTTTTTACACCTAAAAATTAGTAAATGTCATGACAGTGCCCTGAATGCTGTTTTATGTGCTAATATGATTATTTTCTATAGTTATGGATGTTTATGGAATTTTATATGTTAAAATGATATTTTAAATGTTTAGGGAATTTTATATGTTTATGATTTAATATGTCAAAATTTATTTTAAATGTTTTGAGGTTAAAATGATTATTTTTAAATTTTTATGAAATTTTCATGATTAAATTATAATTTTTAAATGTCCATGGATTTTTTTATGATTTAAGGAAGACATTTAAAAGACATGCTGCATGCTTGGTTTCAAAAACAAAATTATATGTTATGCATGATTTTTATAAAGTAATGAGAATGTAAACGTTGAAGGAAGTGAAGTAATTGTGACTAATTCGATAATGTTGGAGATTTCGTGAGGGTGACGGTCCCAGTGGGAGCCCGACGATCGTATTTCCATTATTACGAATATGAGGTAACTGTATGTGGTAACGGTATGAGGTAACGGTAAGAATGGGAATATCGTGAGGGGAAAAGGCTCCAGAGGGAGCCCATTTATGGGAAAAGGCCCCAGAGTGAACCCCGACGATCGTATTTCTATTCGTAAGAGGATAGGCCAGGGCGCAGTTGACCGGTGAGAGTGTTGCTGGTGTTCCCCGCTGCCCAGTACTGCGGTTTCATGTAGATGGATCCATCGACTTTTTAAGGTTTAAGGAAAGTCACAATTAACGATCTGAATTCAACAAAGGAAAAGGAAAAGAAAAAAGGAAAAATGTTTATGATCATGAAAAATGATTTATGTTATGTCATGTTGAGGAAAAAGGGAAAGTTAAGGTTTATGCTCGCATGTCATGAAAATGTTTATGTTTAAATTTGATGCATCATTATGAAAATGTTTTTATTTAAAGTTCATGCATCATAAAAAGGTTTACGAAAATATTCATGTTTGAAGTTTATGCATCTTCATGAAAACGATATTTGAAGTACAAGTATTTTTCACTGTTGCTTGTGGTTTTATACGTATTACTTGTTATCAAGAATATGACGTGTTGAGTCTTTAGACTCACTAGGTGTGAGTGATGCATGTGTTTATGATATTAATGTTATGGGAGGTCTTGATGGTTGACTTGACTGGACTGAAGGTGCACACGACCCGATGACTAGCGCTTCTACTATTTCCGCATTTACGATTTATGAACCATGATTTATGTTAAAAATTTTAAGACTATTTATTCATGCTTTGAGAGATTTTTGAGATGTTTAGTATGTGCTATACTTTTCAAACTTATTGCTTTTTAGGTTTGGTAAAACAGTTGAAAATTTCATTTTTATGACTATTGCACTTGATTTTTAAAATGCTAGATGAATGATGTTTTATTTTAAAAGGGTATGTGCATGGTCGAAAATTGAGTGTTTAGAAAAAAAAAAATTTCTCTAGTACTTTAAAAGCAATAAAAAGGGCAGACGTTTCATTAAAGTTTATGTATCATTATGAAAATGTTATTTTAAGTACAAGTATTTTTACTGTTGTATGTGATCTGTATACGTATTATGCTGTTATCAAGATCATGTGTGTGTTGAGTCTTTAGACTCACTAGATGTGATCAATGCAGGTGAGTTTGATGTTGATGGTAGTAGAGGTCTTGATGGTTGACCTGACTGGACTGAAGGTGCACATAACCCGAGAACCAACGCTTCTAGTTTTCCGCACTTAAGTTTATGTTTATGTTAAAGATTTTACGACTTTTTATTTATGTTTTTGAGAGATTTTTGAGAGGTTGATATTATGAGCTATACTTTTCAAATATTACTTTTAGGTTTGGGAAAACGTTGGATGATTTTATGCTTTAAACTATTTCCTTTGATTTTCAAATATTAGTTAGTTGTTTTATGGTTAAAATGATTCCAAAATATTTTATAAATATGTTTATGTGTTCGGCCGAAACCTTGTGAGGGTTTTAATAAAAAATAAAATTTCTAGTACTTTTTAAACAAAACGAGTAGTGAACGTTTCAAAATATGTTAATGTAATATCAGCAATTCATTATAAACTTAACTTTATCAACGTTACTCACTTTCTCTTCCTACGATTCTTCCTCCAATTATCCTCATATATTCAATATGTTTTTTTTCTAAATATCATTTTGTTTTCAAATTTTCATATAAATAAAATTAGAATTTGAATTTGAATATTAACTTTTCCAAATGAATATTTTTTAGGTTTTGTCATTATATTACATTCTATTTATGTATTATATTATGCATGTGCAACGCTTGTAAAGGACAAATATTTATTATTATTGTTTGTGTTGTTTTGTTTGATGCACCATTTTTGAATTTTAAAAAGGCTAAATCATTGAATGAATTTTCGGAATTCCAATTATTTTTCGAGTCAAAACATACTACATCAACTTCAAGAATCATACTCGATATATAAAGCTACAAGAGTGGACTCTCTGTTCTTCAATTTGTGGCGACATAAAAAATGGAAATCTCTCCCAAAAATAAATCAATACAAGCTTAACCCAAAACATTCACCAATCAAGTGACGATCCTTAAACCAATTAATTGCCCACTACAGAAGATCACCAAGCGTATCTTCTCAGTTTCTGCAAAAAGAAATTTGCATCAATGCTAATAGAAGTTTGGAGAAACCAAAAGATAATAAAATTCTGCTGTAAGGCAAGTATACACATATTCAAATACTATGCTGTTTACAAGATGAAAAGTCAACAAACAAAAGAAATTACCTGAATGGTATTATCAAAACAATCACTCCTTGTTCAAGACTTTAGAAACTTTGATATAAGGTTCTTCAAATGTTAGTAAAGTAGCTATTATAGCAACCCTATGTATCTATATTATTTATATTATATTATTAAATTTGAGATCCTTAGAGTTCCTAACTTTTAGTATCATGGTCTGTTTTAATAATTATATATATTAATAAAGTGTTAAAATGTTAATGTAAGTCACGGATAGAATATTTGCTTCTTAAACATCAAGTTGTAGGTTCAATTCATATTTTGATCTTTTTTTCATTAATTTTTCTATTTATTTGTTAATTCTTATATCAAAATTACAATGCAGTATCTCACTATTTTTTATAATTACATTTTGATCATCATTTAAATATAAACCAAACGAATTATAAAAAATATTGTACAAGCACGCAATGCGTGCGTCAGGGCACTAGTATATAGTGAGGGAGATTAATCTCAATGTAAGAATAAGCTTTTAAACAAATAATAGGCAAATAATTGAACTTGATACTTATTATCAAATACTTCAAGAACACAATTTCGGAAATTGTCACCTTCATATCTGAATATCCAAGAGAGGACAAATCAAAGGCCAAGTACTTGGTCCACGTATTCTATTAAAGTCTACTGTTAGAGTAGGTGTCCAACGAGGCAACTTGTGGCTTGGGCTTTATTGAATCTAATATAAAAACGATCTTTATTTTAATAATATTTTACGATTTTATCCAATTATGGCATTATGTTTTATCTATATACACACGCAAGCTGCATATATAAAGTCCTTGAATATATAATAGGTATCATGAGGTATGTCTCTCACCGTAAGATCATGAAACTCATTAGAAAGTGTACCGTATATTCTAAACAGGTTCCTAGTCGAATCAGTCGCCTAAAATAAGGAAAAAGGTTGCTTGAGCTCGAAACTAGCATTTGTGATGTAAATGCCATGTTTCATTGGTAAGGGCATTGAGATGTACATTCATACAGATAGGTGATCATATGATGGTACACTGAACAATCTTCCCTCGGACTGTCCAAGTGATTCTCACTTGTCTAGTGGAATAATCTGGGGTTATAGTTGTACACCATTAGTTCTTTGACTCGGGACAATGTAGGGGTTATACGTACTAGCATGCACTTTGATTTATTTATCGAATATATTGAGGGTCATCAGGTGATGAGGTTGAGTATAGTTTGGGTGTAGTTTTGAAACACGTAGGAGAAAATACATTGCAGTGGGGGATTCACCGTTTTCTTACGAGTGAAGATATCCTATGTGATCTGATGAGTTAATAGTACAAGGAGTCTCTAGCCAGAGTAAGAAATATACATTAGGAAAATGTGTTTTCCTAGTTGCACGTACCATGCTACTATTATTACTCAAAGATACATCACATCGTTATTGAATTCATATGAAAATCTTGATATATAGTTGAAAATTCGATTGAGATATATGAGTTGAATGGACCGTATTGTACGCTAATTATAACTTAAGGTTCTTGCTCGCACTATCAGTTATACATAGAGGATCATGGAGTGATTCTACTAGACACACTTACCATGATCTGATGTGTACAATTAGAAATGAGTTGTGATATTATTGATCAAGGTGTTAATGAAAAAAATGAGGCTAATTAGGGTAAGCTCAAGTAAGAATAAATATTATTTTGAATCACAAGAAGTTGAATTTGACGACTATAGTTTGATGAAGATCAAATAGAATGCTTATAATTTATATTTTGATTTCATATGATGGAACAAGTGAAAGTTAGCTTAACTGTTAATAAGTAAAGAGAGTGTTACTGCCAGTTTTGTTTTATGAAGGAGTTCGAAAAACTGACAGCTGACAAAAATAGATCAGTAGAAATTTTGATCTTCGAAATTTTCAATTTTTATTATATGAACAAGATTTATATGATTGATACATCGGCTCTGTCATATCGTCGATCGAGGTTCTAATGAGTTCACAATTTTTTATTTAGTGAATTTAGAATTTACTAACTAAATAATAGTATTAGTGGTAGTGAGTACTGATATGTACTAGAATTAATTAAGTAATAAGTTAATTAAGGANAAAAGATGTGATCAGGAGTCAAGCTCTATAAATATTTCAATGAGGGTCATGAAATATGACTACTTTCGTAAATAAAATTTTGGATTTTTTCCCCTCTCCACCCAAACAGATTTTCAGCCACCTTGAAAATTTTGAAGGAAAATTCCACGGCCACTTCCAGGGACATCATCACTGCAGGATCTTTAAAACTACGGTGATTCAGTCTCAACACAAAGTTTTTTTGGGATCTCTAGTGTAATGCCTGAGATTTTGATTCTGTTAAGCTGAGATTCTTGATTTTGAATTGATGTGATTATAGACGGATCAGTCCAAGACCGGATTGGGCCAAGCATATGACCTACACAAGTTTTGAACAGAACTACCGGCGCCCGAGCGGTAGTTTTTGACCGCCCGAGCGCCATGGTTCGACAAGTATATGTTTTGGCAGAAGATGCGGCGCCCGAGCGGTAATTTATAACAGCCCGAGCGCCAATGTGCGAGAAGGAAATATTTGGGCAGAACATTCCGCGCCCTAGCGGTACTTTCTTACCGCCCGAGCGCCGAATGGAATTTAAGAAAATGAGCCACGTATCATTAACCATGCAACGTGATATATATATATGTAACAGCTGTATTTAGCCGGGAGAATTCGGAGGAAAAGGAATCGAGAAGCTCCGAGAAATATCCTTACGCCTTTTATCGTGTAGATTTGTGATTTACGAAAGATCAGCCCGTTAGATTTTGAATCCGACTTCAGTACCGTGTTCCTATCGACGCAGGCTACAACTGGACGTAAGTTTTGTTACGTTTAGATACGATTTGAAATTATGATATTGTCAGGATCGAATATGAGTCATATATGGTGTTTCTGATATAGTAGACATCGTATAATTGAAGTCAGATCGAAGAACGGACTGTGTATGTAATTATTATGATTTTCAGAACTGATATGATCGAGATTGTACAGATTTGAGACTATTTTCTGTTATCGTTGAGATTATGAGTTATACCGATATCGATTAGGAGTTCTGGTATTATATCTGTGATGTTGATATTGACGGGGTTATCGAGATTGTATTGTTATGCCGTCGAAACATCAGTAGATTGATATTGATCAAATTCACGATTGATTGAGATTGTATCGTTGTATCGTTGATATTGATTAGATTGTGTTTTGATTTGAGTATTGATCAGAACAGATATTGAATTGAGTTGTATATTGATATTGTACCTATTCGATTGTCATTACCAGATTGGGTATGGACAGAGTTGAATTTGAGACTTCGTCTTCGTCAGACCGAGAAGAGAAACGTATAAATTAATGTTGAGTTGGGATTGCACAACTCGAGTGAGGTTTGACTCGAGTTTCCCTAAATCACATACTTTACTTTATTGCATTGATATTTGCATGGATTTAATTGATGTACTTGTTCTCTTGATTTATAGATAGCAGGTATTCGACGAGTAATCTTGTGACAAAAGTGCCTGATAGTGGCGGGATCGCCACGGGCACATTGCACGATGTCACAAGATAGTGTATTGGCGAAAGTGCCAAAGTCCGTCACCGGATGATTGGCTATCGATGTGGATAGAATCATAGCTCCTTCTATTACTGGTGATCGTTATGGAATGCCAACTTCTGGAAACCGGGATCCCTAGACTAGGATTGAGTCTAGTCTGAATTGTAAAGTCACGAGCATTGTCGACAGCCTGATATTGATTATGTTTCAGATTTTGATACATATTGCTGTTATCTGTTACATGCTTTATATTTGTTTATATGATTGCATGTTTCGTTGATTTATACTGGGATTATATTCTCACCAGAATTATCCGGCTATTGTCGTGTTTGTATGTGTGCATGACAACAGGTAGGACATGTTCAGGGTTGAGGAGATGAAGAGAGATCGTGATTAGAGTGGAGGCTCCGGACTTGGATTAGAGATAGGGTTGGACACTTGATATTAGCTGTTAAACCTTAGTTGAATAAATGTATGTGATACATGACTTGTACTTTTATACTGTGATGTATATACGTTTTATTTCACTACGTTCCGCATTTTAAACAAAAAAATTTTAGATCCTGTTTTATAATTGATTAAATAGTCCCAATGATGATTAAGAACATGTTTAGCGTCCGGGTCCCCACATCTAGTGTGATCTAAACAAGGAATCCAGTTTTTGGTCGTGAACTTGATTAGGCGAACAAATGAGGGTGATCAGTTCGAAGGGATATACAAAAAAGATCAACTTCTCTAATCTCGGACTAGTTTGGTGTCCAGTGTTATATAAGCAAAGGTAATAATTCTAAAAATTCTATGGATGTTTAAATTCATATGACGCTCAAAGAGAGTTCGAACGTGAAAACCAAAAATTTTAAACTTTTGTTTCACTTTAGGAATGAGAAAACGGCACTTCAACATCCACATCAATCTCATTCATAGAATTAACAAAGAAATAGTATTTTATTGTGTATCAAGTATCAAAATCCCCAAGAAACTAAATAGGAAGTATTTACTTATGAATAAAAGAACAACACGCGTCCATACACATATTATCGTACCGGTAGCATGCAATTTGAATTGTGCAAGAGAGACATCAACCACACGCTCCATTTCCCACTTAAATCTGTATTGAGTAATGACGTCGACTGGACGAATCAGGTTGATAATAGTGTGCAATTACGTCGGGTCAGGTAGATTTCGGCTCATGCACACTGGAACTCGGATGAGAGATACCTGGGTTGAAAAGTCTGCACACTTAAGAGAGTCACCACTCTGACACTAAATAAATAATTGTGAACTTGTTATAACCCCGGACTATCTAACAGAGCCAATGTATTAAGGATATAAATCTTTTTCATATAATGAAAATTGAAAATTTTGCATATCAAAATTTCCACTGACCCATTTTTTGCAGCTGCCAGTTTTTTGAATTCCTTCACCAAAACAAATAGTTTCACTCTCCTTACTCAATTAGTAGTTAAGTTAACTTTCATTTCTTTCATCATATGGAATCAATTTATAAACTCGTTTATAAGTATTACGTTTGATCTTCATCAAACTACAGTCGTCAAATTCAACTTCTTGAACTTTGATTATATCAATGGGAACACGGAATCCAATACTTGTGTGACCCTCAATGTTTTAGAGATATATCTAGCTGTAGGTTCACATATCCATGTGATTCATAGTAACATTTATTCTTATTTGGGTTTATCCTAATTTGCCTCATTCTTTTCATCAACATATTGTTCAAGAATGTCAAAACTTATTTTTAATTGAACCCATCAGATCATGATAAGAGCGTTTAGTAGCATCGGCTCATGATCCCCTTGGTATCGTTGATAGTCAATGCAAGAAACTTAAGTAATGATTAGCATATAATAAGGTCCCTTCAACTCATTTATACCGATCGAATCTATAACCATTGGTATATCGCGAACGATGTGATGTATATTTGAGAAATAATAATGACATGGTATGTGCAACTGAGAAAACACCTTTACGAAATGCACACGTCTTACTCTGGTCAGAAATTCCTTGCACCATTAACTCATTTGCTCACATAGTATATATTCACCCGTAGGCAAATGGTGAATCCCCGACTACAATGTATTTGCTCCTACGTATTTCGAAACTTCACGCAACTCACTCTCAATGGAGTTTATAAACGGATCAAAGTGTATGCTAGTGCGTAGAGCTTCTGTGAAACCACGGTTTTTTTCCCGAGATAAGAATTTTGATGATAAGCCTAATTTTGAGATAAATAAACCAAGATCTAATATTTGATATGATACTGATACCAGATAAAGATCTAAGATTTGATATGATATTGATATCTGGATAAAGATCAAGAAAGAGGATAATATGACCCCTAAATTTCAAAATCTTGGATTATTTAATTAGGATTTTCGAAATTATGGAGATAGGAAAAATTCTACACGATAAAAAAAATGCAGGCATGTGAAAATTTAAAAGTTTGCCTACCAGAATTTTAGGGAAAATCAAAAGTATTATTTTCGGGATAATTGAACACAAATTAGAAATTACTAAAGGAGATTTTTGGGATTTAAGAGCAAGGATTTAATTGTAGTTGAAAATAAAATATCTACCAAATATTGCGAATTAGACACAAAATTCGAAATTTTGCAGGCTTGGATAGGAGAATATTTCGAAAATATATCCAAGGAATGTATATATAGATTTCAAAATTATCCAGTATCATGGATAAAATATGATAATTATCTTAGATTTAAAGTTTGATTCAAAGTTCAAACGCGAGAATAATACACGATCAGGATAACAGCCAACCCCTATAAATAAGATAGTCATGCCATTCAAAATTCACACCTCCACATTTTCGAAATTTCCTCTCTAGTTCTCCCTAGGAATTTTAGAGACTTTGCTCTCTTAGAATGCCGAGTATCAAAGCTCTGCAGCAGTCCAGATCCAAGCTCAGTTTCGAAATCCTACCATCACCAGTTCTCATTTTTTCGAATTATTCAAGGTAAGATGTTGGAAACTTAATTTTGGATGTTTGACAATCCGATTATTTATTGGAACTAACTGATCAAATATTCGATCTATACAGCTTGCCTAACTGAAGTGTATCGCGCATATTATCTAAGGCAACCGAACCCAGTTGAACTGAACTTTCGAAGAAAACCAACTGATCAGTTGGAAACTGATCAGTTGAACTTAATTGAATTCTCGAAGACAGCTGACTGATCAGTTGGAAACCGATCAGTTGATATATTCAGCCGTATGCTTCCTTCAACTAAACATGTCTCGGGAAAGAACGATCAACCGACAAAGAGATATAGAAGATTGCAACGCCGCACTTAAATCAATACAGCTTAGAACAACGCATTTCGGCGAAAGCAGTTAAGACGCCGCATCACAATAAATGAAGGAAACAATATCAAAGGAATAATCANGGTCAGTACAAGTCTTGTATTCAATCAAAGTCTTTTAGTGGAAATCCTATCCTTGAGATAGAAGGGGTGACGTAGGAGTGATTGAAATCTCCGAACATCCAGAAACAATCCTTGCGTACTTTATTTCAGTTTTGTATTATATCTTTCAGGTAGTTATTTTCCGCAACTACTCTTAGTTTAACTGATTGTCATTGACCAACAAAATTCCGAAAATCAGTTTGTCACCAAACTGAATTCAAAATTCGAAAAGATTCATTTTAATTGTGAGTGTTTATTCAACCCCCCCTTCTAAACACTCTTGATACGTTAATCGATCCTATCAAGTGGTATCAGAGCGGTTGAATCTTGTTCTTGAATACTTTTGATCCATAAACTTGCTAGCATGACTTCATTCAACAAAATCCCTATGTTCTCCAGAGAAGAATTTGATAATTGGAAAATCAGAATGCAGGCTCATTTAGCTGCACAAGATGATGTGTAGAACCCGTAATTAGACTGCGTATAAGCCATGCATAATTCTAAATTTTTTTTTAATTAAATTGACTTCATTGCATGAGTATTTAAATGCATTCTTTGAAGCTAAGTATTTTATTCAGTAGTTTAAATTTTATTCTTTTCAGTTCATTAAGTGAGGCCGGACCGGAGTTGGAGTAAAGAAATAAATTTTAATATTAAGAAAATATTCTTAGAATTTATTTAAGATAAATAATAAATCATTTTAAAATAAAAGAAGGTTTAGGGATTTATTTAATTAACTTGAGATAAGTAGCAAATAAATTCTTTATGTCCAATAATTTAATTAATAGCCTAAATTTAAATATGTGACCAATTGAGATAAGTTAATCTAGACTTATTTTAGTTAAGAAATTATAATTTATCATGATAGTAAATTTACCTTTAAGATTTAAATATCTAACCATGTATGCAAGATAATGTTATTCCTTAACTAATTAATTAATACTTAATGGGTAGATAAAACTTTAAATATTTAAAATACATGAATTAAGCAATATTTCTACCTAATTTAGCATTCAAAATTTCGGCCCCCTCATTATCCAACCCAATCTTGATTATTTTGGCAACTCTCCATTGATATCATTTCCTTAATCATTTCTTGGTTTGATAATTCCTACACTTTTAATCCTCATTAATTGATAATTAAGCAATTTTCCTACCCCATTTATTTAGTAGAAAAATCGGCCACCCTTGTTTAAGATTTAAAAATATTTGACAACCCATTTAATTAATAGTCTTCCTATCTATTTTTATTGGGAGATAATTATATCACAACAAATCTTCTATGATAATTAATGGAGCAAGATCCCACCCAACCTAGCTAGATAAAATCGGCCATGTTGTTTTTTTTAAAGATTTAATTGTGATTTTTATTTCAACTCATTCTTTATTTATCCCCTTAAATATTCTAGATAGATTTATCCTCCCCAACTTTTAAATCACTACCAAGATTTAATTAAACCAATTCTCCCTTTGTACCTAGACCTCAAAATCGTCCTTATGCACCTCTAATATCCCCAAGAAAAATCTTTGACATCATTCTTTTCCTTATCACTCAAACTAGTAGATAGAAAGAATATTTTCCCTTCCTTTTATCTTGTATCTTCCCATTTAAGTTCCTAGACTCCCTCCCACTCCATAATCTCAAAAATTCCAGCCTCCTTCAGCACTGAAAAACCGTGAGAGCATAGGGTAAAATAAGGAGGAAAAACAAGAAAGAAAACAAGAGAAGCAACTCCGTCTCGTCCGCGCCGTATCGTTCTTCTTTTCGTTTTTCTTTCAAACGAAAAATCCAAGGCATGTATATGTTTTCCTTTGCTCTTCAATCAAGCCATATAGGTATTTTTAAACATCATATGTACACGATTTCATGGAAGAAAACCGAAATATCACAGCAAATTTTTGTAAAATTCTGCACAGATTTTTTTTAGCCTTCCTTGTGCACTTCACGTTTTCTGCTGTTTTGATGGTTCAGGTGGTTGGCTCGATTCCAGTGGCTCGGCGCTGCATCTAGACATGTACTAGGACATGTTAGGGTCATGTAACAACGTTGGTTCCAGCCCCTTCACGCTGGAGATAGAGTTTTGACAGCAACACCCCAAGCATGTCACTTTGTGGCTCGAAATTGGCATGTGTATTGTAAAGGGTGATGCTTCTGATCTTGGCTGCCCTAGGGGCTATAGCCATGGTTAGAACATCTCCTTGTTATGTCTAAGACATGAGCAAGTCGCCCTTTCGAGGCTTGGTCCATGGTGCATCGGTTTTTAAACACAAAGCAAGAACAGCCCTTCGCCCCTTTTTAATTCTGCATGTGTCCCTCGGTTTTTGATGGTATGGGATGGATCTTGGTTGGCCTATGGCCCTTAGCCACGGTTCATACCATACCCCAAGATGTCTAGGTCGTGCCATGGTCAATGAAATGGCCACTGGAACGACACCAGACAACGAACAAAGCAAAACACCCCTCACGCGCGCAAGGGTGCTATCGGGTGGAACTTTTCTGATGTTGCTGGAATAATTCGAATGGTGGCTGGCCTAAGGCCCTTAGCCATGGTTCAAATCATTCCTTGGGATGTTGTTGAGAGGCTCTGGTCGGTGGTTCAAGCCCCAATGGCCAAAAGTCTCGCAAACGACGCGATGCAAGCAACGTTGCTGCTGCTGGAATTTGACAGCAACTTGTTGTGACGGTTCGGAGGCTCGTTTGAGTTCTTAGTTGGCTTTTAGCCTATGGCCTTGGACTGGACAGTGCCTCATTGAGTTAGGAAGGCCACGATTTTGGCCGTTTGTGATTCGGATCATTTTTGAGGTCGTACGAGAATTTACGGTGCGATGTGCCAAATTGACTCTCGAAAGAGCGTTTCATGTTTTGGCCTCCATTCACCTAGATTTCGGCCCTCACCATTTTAGGAGCATAAATTCATAATTTTAAGTGTATTTTAATCATGACTATACGTTGGTTCAGTGTTGGTTCGGGTTGGCTCGGAGTCATGATTAAATACGAAGTCGTCGAGCGTCATTGTCGCATTTTTTTAACTTAAATTGCATAGTTGGTCAAGTAGAAGCTATTGCATATTTTTCATGGCATATTTAGGTTGCAGCGAGCCTGGGAACGATCCAATCCAGTTGGTAAAAATAATACAGGATATTTCATTATACAATTTAATTATATTACGTGCATGAAAATAGAAAATACTTATTTT